>NC_084615.1:157500-180000 GCF_033978795.1 Nerophis ophidion | reverse complement strand
CACACACAATTTTTTTTTTTTTTTTTAGCCTCACATTGTTTTGCCTTTGTAGATGTTTTTTTTCTTCCTGTAGGCCAGGGGTGCCCACACTTTTTCTGCAGGCGAGCTACTTTTCAATTGACCAACTCGAGGGGATCTACCTCATTTATATATATCATTTATATTTATTTATTTATGAAAGAGACATTTTTGTAAACAAGTTAAATGTGTTTAATGATAATACAAGCATGTGTAACACATATAGATGTCTTTCTTTCACAAAGACAAGAATATAAGTTGGTGTATTACCTGATTCTGATGACTTGCATTGATTGGAATCAGACAGTAATGATGATAACGCCCACATTTACAAATGGAGGAGAAAAAAAAGTGGTCCTTTCTGTACAATACCACATGAAAGTGGTTGGTTTTTGGCATCTAATTCATCCAGCTTCCATACACTTTACAAGAAAAACATTGGCGGCAAATTCCGTAGCTTGCTTGATTGACATTCACGGCACCCGAGGGTCTTGTGAGATGACGCTGGCTGCTGCCAGTTCATTATTATGAAAAAATGACAGAGAGGAAGGCGAGAAACACTTTTTATTTCAACAGACTTTCGCGCCGTCCCTTCCGTCAAAACTCTAAAGGCCGACTGCACATTTCCTATCTTCACAATAAAAGCCCTGCTTCATGCTGCCTGCGCTAACAAAATAAGAGTCTCGGAAAGCTGGCGTGCACAAGTGATGTGCACGCCAGCTTTCTGAGGGATCGCTTGTGCACGCCAGTTTTCCGAGACTCTGTATTTAGTTAGCGCAGGCAGCATGAAGCAGGGCTTTTATTGTGAAGACAGGAAATGTGCGGTCGGCCTTTAGAGTTTTGACGGAAGGTACGGCGCGAGAGTCTGTTGAAATAAAAAGTGTTTCCCGCCTTCCTCTCGGTCATATTTTCCTAATAATGATCTTGCAGCAGCCAGCGTCATCTCACAAGACCCTCCGGTACCGTGAATGTCATTTAAGTGACGTCTTGGTGAAGATTGATGATCACTCATTTTCAGGTCTATTTTTTTTAAAAGCCTGGCTGGAGATGGACTGACACACCCCCCGCGGTCGACTGGTAGCTGGCGATCGACGTAATGGGCACCCCTGCTGCAGGCTATTGTCTGCAGTGACCCGCCGCAATATCAGCACATGTTGCACCGCAGCACACCAACACGCCGCCTTTGGGCCACAAAAAAAAAAAAGGAATTTATTCTTTGTACCGCGGACGCACATTTGCCGCAGTGTTTCCTGATAAAGCGCCGAGTGCGGTCGATTTATTTTACAAAACGCAGACAAAAGTGTAAGGAAAGTACATGTTTTTTTTTTGTTTTTTTTTTTGCAATTGTGTGATTATTTATATCTTTGATCCCGGGGCTGCCAGTCGGAGAAAACGAGCGCACGGTGGAATATTTTTAGTTCGTTTTGTGTCAGTTATCCCCTCCCCCCAAAAAGCACCAACTGAAGCGCGCTCATTTGTGTGGGAGTTTGGAACAGAAAGACCCAAAATGTGTGTGTGTGTGTGTGCATGAGCAAGTGTTGGAAAGAAACCCATTTCTAGCGTGAAGTTTGTCTCTGAAACAACACTAAAACTCATGCGATGCAACCACAGGAAGTAACACACCCACTTTACCAAAGCAGAGATCGGGGGGGGGGGGGGTCACACTTTGTTTTCATTGAGGGTCACGTCGCAGTTCTGCTTGCCCTCAGAGGGCCGCGTTTAACAATGAGTGATTTATGAATAAACATACAAACCCCGTTTCCATAGGAGTTGGGAAATTCTGTTAGATGTAAATATAAACAGAATACATCCATCCATCCATCCATCATCTTCCGCTTATCCGAGGTCGGGTCGCGGGGGCAACAACCTAAGCAGGGAAACCCAGACTTCCCTTTCCCCAGCCACTTCGTCTAGCTCTTCCCGGGGGATCCCGAGGCGTTCCCAGGCCAGCCGGGAGACATAGTCTTCCCAACGTGTCCTGGGTCTTCCCCGTGGCCTCCTACCGGTTGGACGTGCCCTAAACACCTCCTTAGGGAGGCGTTCGGGTGGCATCCTGACCAGATGCCCGAACCACCTCATCTGGCTCCTCTCCATGTGGAGGAGCAGCGGCTTTACTTTGAGTTCCTCCCGGATGGCAGAGCTTCTCACCCTATCTCTAAGGGAGAGACCCAAACTCATTTGGGCCGCTTGTACCCGTGATCTTATCCTTTCGGTCATGACCCAAAGCTCATGACCATAGGTGAGGATAGGAACGTAGATCGACCGGTAAATTGAGAGCTTTGCCTTCCGGCTCAGCTCCTTCTTCACCACAACGGATCGGTACAACGTCCGCATTACTGAAGACGCCGCACCGATCCGCCTGTCGATCTCACGATCCACTGTTCCCTCACTCGTGAACAAGACTCCTAGGTACTTGAACTCCTCCACTTGGGGCAGGGTCTCCTCCCCAACCCGGAGATGGCACTCCACCCTTTTCCGGGCGAGAACCATGGACTCGGACTTGGAGGTGCTGATTCTCATTCCGGTCGCTTCACACTCGGCTGCGAACCGATCCAGTGAGAGCTGAAGATCCCGGTCAGATGAAGCCATCAGGACCACATCATCTGCAAAAAGCAGAGACCTAATCCTGAGGTTACCAAACCGGAACCCCTCAACGCCTTGACTGCGCCTAGAAATTCTGTCCATAAAAGTTATGAACAGAATGGGTGACAAAGGACAGCCTTGGCGGAGTCCAACCCTCACTGGAAACGAGTCCGACTTACTGCCGGCAATGCGGACCAAGCTCTGACACTGATCATACAGGGAGTGGACCGCCACAATAAGACAGTCCGATACCCCATACTGACTGAGCACTCCCCACAGGACTTCCCGAGGGACACGGTCCAATGCCTTCTCCAAGTCCACAAAGCACATGTAGACTGAATACAGAATACAATGATTTGCAAATCCTTTTCAACCCATATTCAGTTGAATAAACTACAAAGAAAAGACATTTGATGTTCAAACTCATAAATTTCATTATTTTTTTGCAAATAATAATCAACTTAGAACAAGGGTGTCAAACTCTGGCCCGCGGGCCAAATGTGGCCCGCCGTGTATTTCCATTTGGCCCCAATATCAAATTACCATTAAAGCTGGCCCGCCGCTGTACCACCACATTCACCGCTAATACTCATACTCGTCAACCCTCGCAATTTTCCCGGGAGACTCCCGAAGTTCAGTGAATTCTCCCCGATTTCCACCCGGACAATAATATTGGGGGCGGGTCATAAAAGCACTGCTTTTGGCGTCCTCTACATGTCGCCACGGCCGCTTTTCTTCCATAAAAACGGCGTACCGGCCCACTCACATAATATATGCGGCTCATACACACACAGAAGTGTATGCAAGGCATACTTGGTCAACAGCCATACAGGTCACACTGAGGGTGGCCGTATAAACAAGGTTAACACTGTTACAAATATGCACCACACTGTGAATCCACAGCAAACAAGAATGACAAACACATTTCGGGAGAACGTCCGCACCGTAACAAAACATAAACACAACCGGAGAAAATACCCAGAACCCTATGCATCACTAACTCTTCCGGGACGCTACAATATACACCCCCGCTACCACCAAACCCCGCCGCCGAAAAAAGGCATTCAATAAATGTATTTAATTTGATATTCCATTGATATTTTTTAATTATTATTATTTGAAACTGGATTTTGTATGTCAGCATAACGTTATATTGGTCAATATTCAATGCAAAACTTGTTTGGGTCCCTATTAAAAGGTTAATTTGTTCAACCTCGGCCCGCGGCTTTGTTCAGTTTTCAATTTTGGCCCACTCTGTATTTGAGTTTGACACCCCTGGCTTAGAATTTCATGACTCGCAACACGTAAAAGTAGTTGGGAAAGGGCATGTTCACCACTGTGTTACATCACCTTTTCTTTTAACAACACTCAATAAACGTTTGGGAACTGAGGAAACTAATTGTTGAAGCTTTGAAAGTGGAATTCTTTCCCGTTCTTGTTTTATGTAGAGCTTCAGACGTATTTTGTCGTATTTTACGCTTCATAATGCGCCACACATTTTCCATGGGAGACAGGTCTGGACTGCAGGCGGGCCAGGAAAGTACAGGCACTTGTCTTGCTGAAATAAACAGGGGCGTCCATGATAACGTTGCTTGGATGACAACATATGTTGCTCCAAAACCTGTATGGACCTTTCAGCATTAATGGTGCCTTCACAGATGTGTAAGTTACCCATGCCTTGGGCACTAATGCACCCCCATACCATCACACATGCTGGCTTTTCAACTTTGAGCCTATAACAATCCGACTGGTTATTTTTCAGTTTTTTCTGGAGGACACCACGTCCACAGTTTCCATAAATAATTTCAAATGTGGACTCGTCAGACCACGGAACACCTTTCCACTTTGCATCAGTCCATCTTAGATGAGCTCGGGCCCAGCCAAGCCGGCGGCGTTCCTGGGTGTTGTTGATAAATGGGTTTGGCTTTGCATAGTAGAGGTTTAACTTGCACTTACAGATGTAGCGACCAACTGTAGTTATTGACAGTGGTTTTATGAAGTGTTCTTGAGCCATACGGTGATATCCTTTACACACTGATGTCGGTTTTTAATGCAGTACCGCCTGAGGGATCAAAAGTCCGTAATATCATCACTTACATGCAGTGATTTCTCCAGATTTTCCGAACTTTTTGATGATTTTACGGACCGTAGATGGTAAAATCCCTAAATTCCTTGCAATAGTTCGTTGAAAAATGTTGTTCTAAAACTGTTCAACAATTTGGTTACAAAGTGGTGACCCTCACCCCATCCTTGTTTGTGAATTACCTAGCATTTCATGGAAGCTGCTTTTATACCCAATCATGGCTCCCACCTGTTCCCAATTAGCCTGCACACCTGTGGGATGTTCCAAATAAGTGTTTGATGAGCATTCCTCAAACCAGTGAGGTAGACACGTTGTGTAAATCATCAATAACAACAAAATATAATAATTTACAAAATCTATTGTCCTTTTTACAGTCTACAATTTGATTGATAATTAGGGTCCTTGGCCCATGGCAAAGGACTCCTGTGGAGTCCTTTGCCATGGGCCAAGGACCCTATTGAAACTGTTCTGTTTTATTATTATTCCGCACCTACGCGCTGTAATTTGACCCCCTTAACATGCTTCAAAACTCACCAAATTTGACACACACGTCAGTATAGCAAACCTTCCCAACATATTAAGCAACCAATCCCCCAAAATGAAAATTGCGCTCTAGCGCCCCCTAGGAAAAAAATGACAGACAAAACTGCATGTAACTTCTGTTAGGAATGTCATAGCGACATGAAACAAAAACTCCTATGTAGGTCTGACTTAGACCCAATTTTCATACACTCACTTCTTTCAGCAAAAATCTACAGGAAGTTGGCAAAAACCCCTTCAAAATAAAATGTTCGCAAAAAAAACAATTTTTGCCTCTTTGCGCTGTAATTTGACCCCTTTAAAATGCTTCAAAAGTCACCAAACTTGGCGCACACATAAGGACTGGCGAATATTGCGATCTAATGAAAAAAAACAAAACCCAAAACTCAAAATTGCGCTCTAGCGCTATTTTTGGATAAAACACTGAAAAAACTGCTCCTAGGGAGAAAACACAGACAAAACTGCTTGTAACTTCCGGTAAGAATGTCGGAGAGACATGAAACGAAAACCTATATGTAGGTCTCGCTTAGACCTACATTTCATAGATTGACAACCCCCAACAAAAATCCACAGGAAGTTTGCAATCCCCCCTTCAAAACAAAAGTTTTGTAAAAACCGGTCACCTTTCTTCAAACATTATCTCCTCTGAGTGCGTTTGTTGTTTTGGGTTCAAACTCGCACAGGAGAGAGAGTGAACCCTTCTGATTAAAAGTATAGAACAGAGTTTTGATAAGTTCTCAGGTTTTGACTTTACGCGCCTTCAAAGAACCCCTGTGCAAAGTCTCCTAAAAAATGTCATTTTTGCCTCTTTGAGCTGTTATTTGACCCCCTTAAAATGCTTCTAAACTCACCAAACGTGACACACACATCAGGTCTGGCAAAAATCGCGATCTGATGAAAAAAACCTAACCTCAAAACTCAAAATTGCGCTCTACCGCCCCCCTAGGAATACAACACGGACAAACTGCTCCTAGGAAGAAAACAGACAAAACTGCTTGTAACTTCCGGTAGGAATGTCAGAGAGACATGAAACAAAACAACACTATGTAGGTCTCACTTAGACCTACATTTTAATAATGAACATACTTTAGCAAAAATCAACAGGAAGTTTGATATTTTCACTTCAATACAACAACTGCATTACTTTCACAATGCATTAGATTCTCAAAATAGTGGCACCAAGGCGTCTTCTAACGCTTATCCGGCCGTGGGTCTCGGGGGCAGCAGCCAAAGGCGGACCCGACCAACGCTGTTTGCAGCTTTAATTTGTTTTGAAATCATAAGCCAAGCAGATATTTAAGTATAGTATTTATCTCTATTTTAAGAAAAACATATTTTTGGAATACATAATAATATAATATTTAGATTTTGACAACAATTTAAAAGATATGCAATTGTATGCAGTACATGACTTTTATTGTCAAAAGGGAAATAATAAATATAGGAAATATCATAAAAGAGGCATTTTATTAAGGCATATCATTTCCAGGCTTTTTTAGGCCACATTAAATAAATTGGTGGGCCAGACTTGAGTTTGACTCCTGTGGCATAGATCAACTGCCCCAAAAAATAATAGTCAAATAAAACACTGGGAATAAATAAGCTGGGAAAGTCTCGTGCAGGAATCAGAAGCTGTAAACTTTCTTTCCAGGGATTTGTCATCGATCCAGTCGCTTTTTCTTTGAAAGCGCCACCAAATCTTGCAGATCAATAGAGTTTGGCCGAGACCCCCGTCGGAACACTAAAGCCAATCGCTCCGGAAAGACAAGGTTACCATGGCGACCCTTGGGCACAGGGGATATATGTAGAGTGGACCACATAAAGAAGAGAGGTGTGAATGTGTGTGTGTGTGTGTGTGTGTGTGTGTGTGTGTGTGTGTGTGTGTGTGTTCTTGTATTTATGCCCTTCTTGAGACATCAGCAAGGAAAAATACGGTCCATATGAGGACCGGTGAACCAGTTAGGACATAAATCATAGTCCCAAAAAAGGAAAACTGTTGCATCTAATAGAGAATGTTTCATTTGCACCCCTGGTGGTGAAATCTATCAAAATTAGGGTGGCCCCAAAAAGTGTCAGTTTTAAAAGTGCTCCCCCCTCTGGTCAACATATGAAATAACAAGTGTGTGTAAGAAATTGAAATGCGCCGCCTTTGGCCCAAATGAACAAAAACAAATAGAAATAATCTGTATACAGAGACATACTGTAATAACTTGAAGGGAATAAAAAAATATTAAAAATAATAATAATAAATAAATAAGTAAAAGCAGTTTTTTCCCACGATGTGTCGACTTTTTTCTTAAAAAACTGGGGAACAATTTCCCATATTTTTTCTGCTTCTGTAATATTGCAATATTTTCTTGTAAATGTATTACTTTTTTAAGTAGAATTATTAATTTTGAATTCAAAATGGTGACATTTGTCATGTATAGTTCTGACTTGTATCACAATATTGCCCTTTTTTTTTGTTGTTGTTCTTGTAAAACAGTGACTTTTTTTGAGTAAAACGATGACTTTTGTCATAATTTCGCCAAGTGAAATTCCAATTACTATTGTTATATTATTGCCAACATTTTTTATTTTTTTCCATAAAATTTTGAATTTTGTCGAGTAAAAGTATGACTTTTTTCATTAAATTTCAGAAATATTAAGCTTTTCCTGTAAAATTGTGACTGTTTGTTGAGTACAATTCCAACTTTTATCATAATATCGCACACATTTTCAGTTTTTATTTTTTAAAATTTTGACTTGTGTTGAGCAAAATTATGACTTTTATTATAATACAGCCAAAATTCCAAGTTTTTCTTTTGAAATTGTGACCTTTTTCTTGTGAATTTTCAACAATTTTTTTCACTACAAGCTTTTATATAATTGCATAGTATGTATATATTATTCATGTTGTTAATAAAAATCTTTATATATCTAGAAAGGGTGGTCCTACAGTTGGGGAGCATTTTTCGGAGGTCTCAAGAAGGTAACAAATACAAGGATCTGTACGTGCGTGTGTGTGTGTGTGTGTGTGTGTGTGTGTGTGTGTGTGTGTGTTCTTGTATTTATGCCCTTCTTGAGACATCAACAAGGAAAAATATGGTCCATATGAGGACTGTGAACCAGTTAGGACATAAATCATAGTCCCAAAAAAGGAAAACTATTGCATCTAATAGAGAATGTTTCATTTGCACCCCTGGTGGTGAAGTCTATCCAAATTAGGCTGGTCCCAAATAGGAGGGATTTTGTGTCGGTTTTAAAAGTGCTCCCCCCTCTGGTCAACATATGAAATAACAAGTGTGTGTAAGAAATTGAAATGCGGCGCCTTTGGCCGAAATGAACAAAAACAAATAGAAATAATCTGTATACAGAGACATACTGTAATAACTTGAAGGGAATAAAAAAATATTAAAAATAATAATAATAAATAAATAAGTAAAAGCAGTGTTTTTCCCACAATGTGTCGACTTTTTTCTTAAAAAACTGGGGAACAATTTCCCATATTTTTTCTGCTTCTGTAATATTGCAATATTTTCTTGTAAATGTATTACTTTTTTAAGTAGAATTATTAATTTTGAATTCAAAATGGTGACATTTGTCATGTATAGTTCTGACTTGTATCACAATATTGCCCTTTTTTTTTGTTGTTGTTCTTGTAAAACAGTGACTTTTTTTTGAGTAAAACGATGACTTTTGTCATAATTTCGCCAAGTGAAATTCCAATTACTATTGTTATATTATTGCCAACATTTTTTATTTTTTTCCATAAAATTTTGAATTTTGTCGAGTAAAATTATGACTTTTTTCATTAAATTTCAGAAATATTAAGCTTTTCCTGTAAAATTGTGACTGTTTGTTGAGTACAATTCCAACTTTTATCATAATATCGCACAAATTTTCAGTTTTTATTTTTTAAAATTTTGACTTGTGTTGAGCAAAATTATGACTTTTATTATAATACAGCCAAAATTCCAAGTTTTTCTTTTGAAATTGTGACCTTTTTCTTGTGAATTTTCAACAATTTTTTTCACTACAAGCTTTTATATAATTGCATAGTATGTATATATTATTCATGTTGTTAATAAAAATCTTTATATATCTAGAAAGGGTGGTCCTACAGTTGGGGAGCATTTTTCGGAGGTCTCAAGAAGGTAACAAATACAAGGATCTGTACGTGCGTGTGTGTGTGTGTGTGTGTGTGTGTGTGTGTGTGTTCTTGTATTTATGCCCTTCTTGAGACATCAACAAGGAAAAATACGGTCCATATGAGGACTGTGAACCAGTTAGGACATAAATCATAGTCCCAAAAAAGGAAAACTATTGCATCTAATAGAGAATGTTTCATTTGCACCCCTGGTGGTGAAGTCTATCAAAATTAGGCTGGTCCCAAATAGGAGGGATTTTGTGTCGGTTTTAAAAGTGCTCCCCCCTCTGGTCAACATATGAAATAACAAGTGTGTGTAAGAAATTGAAATGCGGCGCCTTTGGCCGAAATTAACAAAAACAAATAGAAATAATCTGTATACAGAGACATACTGTCATAACTTGGGGTAAATAAAAAACAAAAAATAAGCAAAAAATAAATAATTAAGTAAAAGCAGTTTTTTCTTCCAATGTGTCGACTTTTTTCTTAAAAAATGGGGAACAATTTCCCATATTCTTTCTGCTTCTGTAATATTGCAATATTTTTTTGTAAATGAATTACTTTTTTATGTAAAATTACTCATTTTGAATTCAAAATGGTGATATATATTTCTGACTTGTATCACAATATTGCCCTTTTTTTGTTATTCTTCTTGTAAAATAGTGACTTTTTTTCAATCAATCAATCAATGTTTACTTATATAGCCCTAAATCACTAGTGTCTCAAAGGGCTGCACAAACCAATAGTTTGAGTAAAACAATGACTTTTGTCATTATTTCGCTAAGTAAAATTCCGATTATTATTATCATTATTTTATTTCCAAAATTCTTTAGTTTTTCTAATAAAATTTGGACTTTTGTCGAGTAAAATTACGACCTTTCTTCACAATGTGTCGACTTTTTTCTTATAAAATTGGGAACATTTTCCCATATTAACTCTGCTTCTGTAATATTGCAATGTTTTTCTCATAAAAAATATGACTTTCAATGTAAAATTATTGCTTTTTCATGCGAAAAGGCGACATTTGTCATATACAATTCTGACTTGTATTAAAATATTGGCCTTTTATGTTGTTGTTCTTGTTAAATAGTGACTTTTTTTGAGTAAAACGATGACTTTTGTCATAATTTCGCCAAGTGAAATTCCAATTACTGTTGTTATATTATTGCCAACATTTTTAATTTTTTTCCATAAAATTTTGAATTTTGTCGAGTAAAAGTATGACTTTTTTCATAAAATGGCCAAAATGTTAAGCTTTTCCTGTATAATTGTGAGTGCATTGAGTGCAATTCCAACTTTTATCATGATATTGCACGAATGACCAGTTTTTGCGGTAAAAATTTTGACCTGCGTTGAGCAAAATTACGACTTTTATTATAATACAGCCAAAATTCCAAGTTTTTCTTTGAAATTGTGACTTTTTTCTTGGGAATTTCCAACTCATTTTTTCACAATAAGCTTTTTTATATTTGCTCCCAACGTGTAGACTTTTTTCTTATAACATTTGGACAATTTCCCATATTCGTTCTGCTTCTGTATTATTGCAATATTTTCTTGTAAAAATTATTATTTTTTATGTAAAATTATGAATTTTTAATGCAAAATGGTGACATTTGTTATATATATTTCTGACTTGTATCCCAATATTGCCCATTTTTTGTTGTTGTTATTGTAAAATAGTGACATGTTTGTGGGGTAAAACAATGACTTTTGTCATTATTTCACAAAGTAAAATTCCGATTATTATTGTTATTTTATTGCCAACTTTTGTCGAGTAAAATTACGACTTTTCTTCACAATGTGTCGACTTTTTTCTTATAAAATTGGGAACATTTTCCCATATTAATTCTGCTTCTGTAATATTGCAATGTTTTTCTCATAAAAAATATGACTTTCAATGTAAAATTATTGCTTTTTCATGCGAAAAGGCGACATTTGTCATATACAATTCTGACTTGTATTAAAATATTGGCCTTTTATGTTGTTGTTGTTCTTGTTAAATAGTGACTTTTTTTGAGTAAAACGATGACTTTTGTCATAATTTCGCCAAGTGAAATTCCAATTACTGTTGTTATATTATTGCCAACATTTTTAATTTTTTTCCATAAAATTTTGAATTTTGTCGAGTAAAAGTATGACTTTTTTTATAAAATGGCCAAAATGTTAAGCTTTTCCTGTATAATTGTGAGTGCATTGAGTGCAATTCCAACTTTTATCATGATATTGCACGAATGACCAGTTTTTTGCGTTGAGCAAAATTACGACTTTTATTATAATACAGCCAAAATTCCAAGTTTTTCTTTGAAATTGTGACTTTTTTCTTGGGAATTTCCAACTCATTTTTTCACAATAAGCTTTTTTATATTTGCTCCCAACGTGTAGACTTTTTTCTTATAACATTTGGACAATTTCCCATATTCGTTCTGCTTCTGTATTATTGCAATATTTTCTTGTAAAAATTATTATTTTTTATGTAAAATTATGAATTTTTAATGCAAAATGGTGACATTTGTTATATATATTTCTGACTTGTATCCCAATATTGCCCATTTTTTGTTGTTGTTCTTGTAAAATAGTGACATTTTTGTGGGGTAAAACAATGACTTTTGTCATTATTTCACAAAGTAAAATTCCGATTATTATTGTTATTTTATTGCCAACTTTTGTCGAGTAAAATTACGACTTTTCTTCACAATGTGTCGACTTTTTTCTTATAAAATTGGGAACATTTTCCCATATTAATTCTGCTTCTGTAATATTGCAATGTTTTTCTCATAAAAAATATGACTTTCAATGTAAAATTATTGCTTTTTCATGCGAAAAGGCGACATTTGTCATATACAATTCTGACTTGTATTAAAATACTGGCCTTTTATGTTGTTGTTGTTCTTGTTAAATAGTGACTTTTTTTGAGTAAAACGATGACTTTTGTCATAATTTCGCCGAGTGAAATTCCAATTACTGTTGTTATATTATTGCCAACATTTTTAATTTTTTTCCATAAAATTTTGAATTTTGTCGAGTGAAAGTATGACTTTTCTCATAAAATTTTTGAAATATTAAGCTTTTCCTGTAAAATTGTGACTTTTTGTTGAGTACAATTCCAACTTTTATCATAATATCGCACACATTTTCAGTTTTTATTTTTTTAAATTTTGACTTGCGTTGAGTAAAATTACGACTTTTATTATAATACAGCCAAAATTTTAAGTTTTTATTTTGAAACAGTGACCGTTTTTCATAGATTGACAACCCCCAACAAAAATCCACAGGAAGTTTGCAATCCCCCCTTCAAAACAAAAGTTTTGTAAAAACCGGTCACCTTTCTTCAAACATTATCTCCTCTGAGTGCGTTTGTTGTTTTGGGTTCAAACTCGCACAGGAGAGAGAGTGAACCCTTCTGATTAAAAGTATAGAACAGAGTTTTGATAAGTTCTCAGGTTTTGATTTTACGCGCCTTCAAAGAACCCCTGTGCAAAGTCTCCTAAAAAATGTCATTTTTGCCTCTTTGAGCTGTTATTTGACCCCCTTAAAATGCTTAAACTCACATCAGGTCTGGCAAAAATTGCGATCTGATGAAAAAACCTAACCTGAAAACTCAAAATTGCGCTCTACCGCCCCCCTAGGAATACAACATGGACAAACTGCTCCTAGGAAGAAAACACAGACAAAACTGCTTGTAACTTCCGGTAGGAATGTCAGAGAGACATGAAACAAAAAACACTATGTAGGTCTCGCTTAGACCTACATTTCATAGATTGACAACCCCCAACAAAAATCAACAAGAAGTTTTATTTTGAAATAGTGACCGTTTTTTTGTGAATTTCCAGCTCTTTTTTCACAACAAGCTTTTTTATATTTGCATAGTATGTATATATTATTCATGTTGTAGAAAAAAAATCTTTTTATACCTAGAAAGGGTGGTCCTAAAGCGGGGGGGGGGCATTTTTCGGAGGTCTCAAGAAGGTAACAAAGACACGAATCTGTGTGTGTGTGTGTGTGTGTGTGTGTGTGTGTGTGTGTGTGTGTGTGTGTGTGTGTGTGTGTGTGTTTACGTAAAATTCCAACTTTTATCATAATATCGCACGAATGTTCAGTTTTTCCATGTAAAATTTTGAGTAAAATGACGACTTTTGTTTTAACACTGCCAAAATTCTGCGTTTTTCTTGTGAAATTCCAACTCAGTTTTTACAACAAGCTTTTATATATTTGCATAGTATGTATATATTATTCATGTTGTAAAAACACTTCTTTATATATCTAGAAAGACTGATTCTAAAGAAGTAGGCATTTTTCAGATGTCCCCAGAAGGTATGAACTACAAGAAAGTGTGTGTGTGTGTGTGTGTGTGTGTGTGTGTGTGTGTGTGTGTATGTGTGTGTGTGTGTGTGTGTGTGTGTGTGTGTGTGTGTGTGTGTGTGAGCACCTTATGGAACAAGCAAATAGAGAGTCGGCGCTCAGCCTTGACCTCCTGAGTCCTTCTCTGTAAACCGTGTTTGGTTGGCAGCGACAGAGTCCAATAGTCGCTCATTATTCCTGTTGTATGAGCCTAGTCCTGAGGGTGACAGCCATAATGAAAGAGACCTCTCGCCGACCAGAGAGAGGGAAGGAAAAAAACCACAACATTCATACACCGACAAACTGAAAAACAGCAACAGAAAAGGAATTCAAGGTTGGACGAGAGTGCTTAAAATGGGGAACATGTATTTATCTGACAAGTGCAACATGATTAGGATGATACACTGGCCTGTGTGGGGAAACTAGTCCCAGGTATTGCCATGGAAACCATCCGTCACCATAGGCTACTTTAGCGGCCTTATAACAGGGGGGTCGGCCACCTTTGCTATCAAAAGAGCCGTTTTGTCTCCTCTTCCAGTAAAGAAGAAAACAAGGGATGTCTCGATCAACATTTTTGGCCTTCAATCTGGTTCTGATTACCGTATTTCCTTGATTTGACGCCGGGTTTATAGTATGCACCTGCCTAGAATTACGACCGGAATCCGACCCGTGTGAGATTGTTTTCGACAGCTTTGGGCGAGCTATGTCAGACCAGTCAAATATGACCCCCGTTCTAGTCAGTAATTAGCGAATGCTTAGCATTACCGCCGGCTCAGGATTAACGACGGGTCAAACTCGTTTCGCAAAATATTATTTTTATTAGCGCATGTCCAGAATATCCACCGGGTCAAACTCGTTTCGCAAAATAATTAGCATATGCCTAGAATTTCCACCGGGTCAAACTCGTCACGTCACCAGTGACACTTCACCTGTCATCATTTACAAAATGGAGGAGGCTGATTTCAATAATTTCAAATCGCATAAAGGGAAGAAGATTAGGAGCTAATCAGTAGGATTTAAGGTCCAAGCTATTGAATATGCTAAAAAAAAAACAGTAAGCAGCTATGTTTTATTTTAATATACCGTAGCTGCGTGTGTCAAACATGAGTCATTAAATGACTCCCGCCTCCTGGTGGTAGAGGGCGCTAGTGATCCTTCTTGCGACTACTCGGCTGCAGAAGAAGTGACAACAAGCAGCAAGAGTGAGCAGCGATCGTTTATTTTTTTCCTCTCGCTTGCACTTTTAACATGGAGGATTACATATCTAAAATAAAACAGTTTTCTAAACTGGACTTTCAATCCACCATCATTTACAAAGAAATTATTTTAAATTCCTATAATTAAATTTTTTTTCACATTCTGTCTCTCACAGTTGAAGTGTACCTATGATGAACATTACAGACCTCTGTCATCATTTTAAGTGGGAGAACTTGCACAATCGCTGGCTGACTAAGAACTTTTTTGCCCCACTGTATCTAAAATAAAACAGTTTTCTAAACTGGACTTTCACCGGAAGTCGGAGGTAATAAAAGAAGATCTCCATCGAGACAGAGGGATTTTTAAAACTGAAGAAAGGTAAGGAAGACTTCTATAAACAAGTTATCGATGCTTTTGATCAGAAGGAGCTGCGCATGGACTTCATTTATAAGTAAAGGTAAGACCATAATAACGTTTTTTTTTTATTAAATGTGCTTTTCATGATGGCATCCTTACATCACACTCAAATTTTTAAGCGCAGGGCTAAATTTACCGCATGCCTTTGGTAAGTGCTGGAGTGAGAAGAGGTTTTAAATTAATTAGCGCCCCGGCGGCAATTCAAGGAAATACGGTAGGTTGGAACCCTTGTTGAAAACCACCGTGGCAGACTCCTACATCCAAGTACACATACAATCCCTGAGTCTTTTTATTTATATGATAGACAGTCGTCGGTGATCACTCGAAACGAGTATGATTGTCCTCCTGTTGGTGGGATTGCCTTCAAGAGAACACCTGTGCCTGGAATCTTTCAAAGTGGGGTAGACTGGAGCACAGACAGCCACCACACTGTCCTTGGCAAAGAGAAGGCCAGGGTCCAACGGCATGGGGACCAATACAATTGTGGGCCTATCTTTGCTGCAGCCTTCCTCCGCATTTGTGACCGCTGCATTGACCATCCGCCCACTCCGCCATCGAAACCCAGGACCACCGGCACCTCCTCACAGCTGCAGGAGGCTGCCGTAGCTCCGGTGTTCTCGGAGTACCGACGATGGTGCGCCTACCAGTACTTGCTTTTCTCTCAGGGTGTGAGAGTCTTCCCAGCAGCAGAGCGGTGGTTGGGTGATGCCAGGGTGTGTCCACAAAGTGGGGCCTGCGCATCACGCCTCTGGGGACCCCTGCAGCTACGAGATCCCCTGCCACGTTTGCCTTGGGCCGCGGGGGCCGTAGTTACCATGTGTGGCCAGGTGGAGGCCTGACAGGAGTCTTGGTGTAATATTAAATATGTAAATGTTGGTCGTATCTTTCGTCGTTGTCCAAAAGGCCAAGGCGAAGAGGCGGGTCGTGGACAGGCAAGAGGTCATGGGCTAGAGCAGGGCAGCGTGGTTTGAGTCCGAGCAGGGAGGTCGTGGATCGAGGAGAACAGTCAGGAATCCGGATGGGAGTTGAGGCACAATCACGGAGGACAGGGGAGTCACTGAGGAAAAACAAAAGGACATGAACCAGGGGAAAAAAACTGAGAGATAGAGCAAAACAAGGACGAGAAAATCACTAGGAAAACAGGGAATGCCAGACGTGACGTTCTGGCAAAGGTTCCTCGGGTCTGCTGGTCTATATGCTGCTCCCTCTCATCAAATCAATCAATCAATGTTTACTTATATCGCCCTAAATCACTAGTGTCTCAAAGGGCTGCACAAACCACTACACAAACCACTACGACAAGGAAAACTCACACCCAGTGGGACGTCGGCGACAATGATGACCCGGTGAACCCAGGTGTGTTGATTATTGATAGACTGCAGGCTTGTCGCTGCGTGGGAGTGCTGCACTCAGCACGAGTGAGGGCGTGTCTGAGTGCGATGTCAGCAGGGGCGCCTCTTGGCACACTGTCAGTAGAAGCGCACGCAGCTACAGCCACCGAGGAAGTGCGGGTTCGATTCCGCGTTATGACAGTTTTGTGGTTCTTGTAAAACAGTGACAGTTTTTGAGTGAAATAATGACTTTTGTCATCATTTTGCCAAGCGAAATTCCCATTATTATTATAATATTGCCAATATTTTTAAGTTTTCATGTAAAATTGTGACGTATGCCGAGTTAACTAACGACTCTTTTCATAAAATTGCTAACATTTTAAGCTTTTCGTGTGAAATTGCGACTTATTGAGTAAAATTCCAACATTTTTCATAATATTGCCCAAACGTCCAGTTTTTCTTGTAACATTTTCACTTGCGTTGAGTAAAATTAAAATCGTTATTATAGTACGGCCAAAATTTTTATTTTTTTTAGATTTTTTTTTTATTTGCATAATATGTATATATTATTCATGTTGTGAATACACTTCTTTATACAAACCCCGTTTCCATATGAGTTGGGAATTTGTGTTAGATGTAAATATAAACAGAATACAATGATTTGTAAATCATTTTCAAGCCATATTCAGTTGAATGCACTACAAAGACAACATATTTGATGTTCAAACTCATAAACTTTATTTTTTTTTTGCAAATAATAATTACCTTAGAATTTCATGGCAGCAACACGTGCCAAAGTAGTTGGGAAAGGGCATGTTCACCACTGTGTTACATCACCTTTTCTTTAAACATCACTCAATAAACGTTTGGGAACTGAGGAAACTAATTGTTGAAGCTTTGAAAGTGGAATTCGTTCCTTTCTTGTTTTATGTAGAGCTTCAGTCCTTCAACAGTCCGGGGTCTCCGCTGTTGTATTTTAGGCTTCATTGCGCCACACATTTTCGATCAGAGACAGGACTGGACTGCAGGCGGGCCAGGAAAGTACCCGCCCTCTTTTTTTTACGAAGCCATGCTGTTGTAACATGTGACTTGGCATTATCTTGCTGAAATAAGCAGGGGCATCCATGATAACCTTGCTTGGATGACAACATATGTTGCTCCAAAACCTGTATGGACCATTCAGCATTAATGGTGCCTTCACAGATGTGTAAGTTACCCATGCCTTGGGCACTAATACACCCCCATACCATCACAGATGCTGGCTTTTCAACTTTGCACCTATAACAATCCGGATGGTTATTTTCCTCTTTGTTCCGGAGGACACCACGTCCTCTGTTTCCAAATATAATTTGAAATGTGGACTCGTCAGACCACCAAACACTTTTCCAGTTCGCGTCAGTCCATCAGAGATGATCTCGGGCCCAGCGAAGCCGGCAGCATTTCTGGGTGTTGTTGATAATTGGGCTTTGCTTTGCAGAGTAGAGTTATAATTTGCACTTACGGATGTAGCGACCAACTGTAGTTACTGACAGTGGTTTTATGACGTGTTCCTGAGCCCATGTGGTGATATCGTTTACAAACTGATGTCTGTTTTTGATGCAGTGCCACCTGAGGGATCAAAAGTCCGTAAAACCATCGCTTACGTGCAGTGATTTCTCCAGATTCTCTGAACCTTCTGATGATTTTACGGACCGTAGATGGTAAAATCCCTAAATTCCTTGCAATAGCTCGTTGAGAAATGTTGTTCTAAAACTGTTCAACAATTTGCTTACAAATTGGTGACCCTCGCCCCATCCTTGTTTGGGAATTACTTAGCATTTCATGGAAGCTGCTTTTATACCCAATCATGGCACCCACCTGTTCCCAATTATCAATCAATCAATCAATCAATGTTTACTTATATAGCCCTAAATCACTAGTGTCTCAAAGGGCTGCACAAACCACTACGACATCCTCGGTAGGCCCACATAAGGGCAAGGAAAAACTCACACCCAGTGGGACGTCGGTGACAATGATGACTATGAGAACCTTGGAGAGGAGGAAAGCAATGGATGTCGAGCGGGTCTAACATGATACTGTGAAAGTTCAATCCATAATGGATCCAACACAGTCGCGAGAGTCCAGTCCAAAGCGGATCCAACACAGCAGCGAGAGTCCCGTTCACAGCGGAGCCAGCAGGAAACCATCCCAAGCGGAGGCGGATCAGCAGCGCAGAGATGTCCCCAGCCGATACACAGGCAAGCAGTACATGGCCACCGGATCGGACCGGACCCCCTCCACAAGGGAGAGTGGGACATAGGAGAAAAAGAAAAGAAACGGCAGATCAACTGGTCTAAAAAGGGAGTCTATTTAAAGGCTAGAGTATACAAATGAATTTTAAGGTGAGACTTAAATGCTTCTACTGTCTGCACACCTGTGGGATGTTCCAAATAACTGTTTGATGAGCATTCCTCAACTTTATCAGGATTGCCACCTTTCCCAACTTCTTTGTCACGTGTTGCTGGCATCAAATTCTAAAGTTAATGATTATTTGCAAAAAGTTTATCAGTTTGAACATCAAATATGCTGAAATTGTAGAATATTGGAATGAAAATGGGTTGAAAATGTTTTGCAAATCATTGTATTCTGTTTATATTTACATCAAACACAATTTCTCAACTCATATGGAAACGGGGTTTGTATATCTGGAAAGGGTTGTCCTAAAGAGGTAGGCATTTTTCTCAGGTCTCAAGGTCAGAAATGCAAGAATGTGTGTACAAGCGTGTGTGTGTGTGTGTGTGTGTGTGTGTGTGTGTGCATGATGCTCATGCCATTAAAAGCAGCCACTGCCAGGTTCTGCCACTTCTCCTCTCCCTCAGATGTGTCCGCGGGGACAACACGGCCGGTTGTCCCGGTCGCCGGTGAGCATGAAGGCCTTGACCGGTCTTGGCTCCCTCTGTTAGCACCTGTGCCAACTTAGCCCCGGTTAACCACTAAACAGGTCCGACAGGTGAGCCACCTTGCTGGCACAGTCGCCAGCACCCCAGGGAAGGATTATTATTATTATTATTTTAAAAACATTTTTCAAAGTGAAATGAAAAATAGGGGGGGGGGGTACCTGGAATCGCATTTGCCGCCCTCAAAAGATAAGCTGCGGAATTATCCGAGGCGGCGATGTTGTAACTGGTGGGCTGCGAGCAATGCGAGGAAGAGATTTGCAGAGACAGAACCATAACAGCTCCCTTGGAGCCAATGACTCAGATATGCAGATGTGTTTACTTCCCTTCCCTTTTCCCACCTCATCCAGCAGACAAAACGCAAAAAAAAAGTCTTTAAGTGTTCCGCTTATATATTTATTTGCCACCATAAAGTACTCATTTCGCACTAAAACTCCAGACGGCGACTTCAAATGGGCCCGTTGCCTCTACCACGTATTCCCTCCCTTCCGTCTGAGGGTGTTCGTCTTTTGTTCGCGGCGGCGGCGGCGGCGGCGGCGGCGTGCTCTCTATTAGTTTCTTTCTGACATCAATCAATCAATCAATGTTTATTTATATAGCCCCAAATCACAAATGTCTCAAAGGACTGCACAAATCATTACGACTACAACATCCTCGGAAGAACCCACAAAAGGGCAAGGAAAACTCACACCCAGTGGGCAGGGAGAATTCACATCCAGTGGGACGCCAGTGACAATGCTGACTATGAGAAACCTTGGAGAGGACCTCAGATGTGGGCAACCCCCCCCCCCCTCTAGGGGACCGAAAGCAATGGATGTCGAGCGGGTCTAACATGATACTGTGAAAGTTCAATCCATAGTGGCTCCAAGACAGCCGCGAGAGTTCAGTTCAAAGCGGATCCAAGACAGCAGCGAGAGTCCCGTCCACAGGAAACCATCCCAAGCGGAGGCGGATCAGCAGCGTTGAGATCAATCAATCAATCAGTCAATGTTTATTTATATAGCCCCAAATCACAAATGTCTCAAAGGACTGCACAAATCATTACGAGTACAACATCCTCGGAAGAACCCACAAAAGGGCAAGGAAAACTCACACCCAGTGGGCAGGGAGAATTCACATCCAGTGGGACGCCAGTGACAATGCTGACTATGAGAAACCTTGGAGAGGACCTCAGATGTGGGCAACCCCCCTTCTAGGGGACCGAAAGCAATGGATGTCGAGCGGGTCTAACATGATACTGTGAAAGTTCAATCCATAGTGGCTCCAACACGGCCGCGAGAGTTCAGTTCAAGCGGATCCAAGACAGCAGCGAGAGTCCCGTCCACAGGAAACCATCCCAAGCGGAGGCGGATCAGCAGCGTTGAGATCAATCAATCAATCAGTCAATGTTTATTTATATAGCCCCAAATCACAAATGTCTCAAAGGACTGCACAAATCATTACGACTACAACATCCTCGCAAGAACCCACAAAAGGGCAAGGAAAACTCACACCCAGTGGGCGGAGAGAATTCACATCCAGTGGGACGCCTGTGACAATGCTGACTATGAGAAACCTTGGAGAGGACCTCAGATGTGGGCAACCCCCCCCCTCTAGGGGACCGAAAGCAATGGATGTCGAGCGGGTCTAACATGATACTGTGAAAGTTCAATCCATAGTGGCTCCAACACAGCCGCGAGAGTTCAGTTCAAGCGGATCCAAGACAGCAGCGAGAGTCCCGTCCACAGGAAACCATCTCAAGCGGATCAGCAGCGTAGAGACGTCCCCAACCGATACAGGCGAGCGGTCCATCCTGGGTCCCAACGAGCGGTCCATCCTGGGTCTCGACTCTGGACAGCCAGTACTTCATCCATGGTCATCGGACCGGACCCCCTCCACAAGGGAGGGGGGGGACATAGGAGAAAGAAAAGAAGCGGCGGATCAACTGGTCTAAAAAGGAGGTCTATTTAAAGGCTAGAGTATACAGATGAGTTTTAAGGTGAGACACGGTGCCAAGCCAGTCTTTGGCGACCAAAAAAAACAACAACAAAAAAACATCAACAACACCCAGTTAACACAGAGGGAAAAAAACGCACGTAAATAAATAAATACACGGCGGGAGAAAAGAAGGGAAAAAAAACAACAACAAAAAAAAACTCCAGACACTTTGGAGAAAACTTGTGAATGCAGATTGTCACCTGACCCTGAGGCAAGGCAGCCCTAAATATAATAAAGAGAATCTAACAGAGGAAGACGAGGCGACACGACACGAGTAATGTGTTTTCTCTGCTGGTGTCGTCTGGCAGATCTGGCATGATTGAGTGCTGATGCCTGCCTGGGCCGCTTCACAGAGCATCGTCTAGCCCCCCTTCAGCAGCATCATGCACACACACACACACACACACACACACACACACACACACACACACACACCGACAATAACATCCACTGTCATCATCTCAACATCTCTTCATCTCTTCTTTTGGCTGAGGGAACATTTCAAGGTAATACTTTTATTGAGTTGTAATGTGTGTGTGTGTGTCTTTTTCGGGTGTGTGTGTGTGTGTGTGTGTTTATTATGGTGGAATGTGTGTCTTAATTATAACAGGGTTTAGTGAATTAGGACAGGATGAGCAACAGCCTTCTATTTGCATAATCCCTGTTGAATAGACCTCAGTAAAATCATACGTGCATAGTGCGCAGCAGGACTTCATGTGTGTGTGTGTGTGTGTGTGTGTGTGTGTGTGTGTACTCGCGAGCCACTCCATTAGGGACACCTGCCGAATCGAAAGCAAACAAGCCGCTCAGCTTTGATTGACACCATCAGTGGTTTTAACAGCGTGTTTGTTATTGCGGTTGGTGGACAATTAGGCTACACTAAAAAATGTAATTATAATAATAACAAATCAACACACCGGCGTACAAACGTCACTCTAACTGCCAAATGTA
>NC_084615.1:85000-155000 GCF_033978795.1 Nerophis ophidion | reverse complement strand
CAACCCTCCCGGATTTTCCGGGAGACTCCCGCAATTCAGGGACTCTCCCGAAAACCTCCCAGGACAAATTTTCCCTAAAAAAATCTCCCGAAATTCAGGCGGAGCTGGAGGCCACGCCCCCTCCACAAGGCGCTAACAAGCAGCCATCAGGAGCAAGGGTGAAGTGTCTTGCTCAGAACACAACGGATGTTCAAATCCCACCTAGAACCAACCTCGTCAAGTCCGTTGTGTCCTGAGCAAGACACTTCACCCTTGCTCCTGATGGGTGCTGGTTGGCGCCTTGCATGGCAGCTCCCTCCATCAGTGTGTGAATGTGTGTGTGAATGGGTAAATGTGGAAGTAGTGTCAAAGCGCTTTGAGTACCTTGAAGGTAGAAAAGCGCTATACAAGTACAACCCATTTATCATTTATCATTTATGTGCCGAGGTTGGTACTAGGTGGGGATTGAATAAGCTTTGAGGTGGGTAAGCTCAACCAAACGTATTCCTTACAGTAGGGGCTGTTGCGATCTGTGACTCAGATCTTCACATGTTTATTTTTCCATCTTTGTTTCATTCTCTTCTGACCCACTTACTTCCTGTTTAGTCCGTTACCATGGTTACACATTGATTTCACCTGCTCCTCGTTTTCTACACACCTGGTTCTCCTTGATTTCTCCCTATATAAGCTTTCCTCTTTTCTTTGTTCAGTCTCGGATCCTAATTTGCCCACGCGCAACAGTGACGACTCTCGACCTGCATCTTTGTATGTATATTCTCGCTAGCTTTTACGCTAAGCCATTTGTTATTCCAGCTCACATGCTGAGGAATTGTTTTTCTGTTTTTGGTTTGCCTTCTCTTTACAGCAGTGTTTTTGTTCCTAGCCTTTTATTATTTAATAAATCCATTTATAACTTACCTTGTTGTGTTCATCGCTTCGACGCATCCCCGGAAGAACCAATCCGGCATTACAATGCCACACAAGCGTCACAGTAGGATCCGAGCATCAAAATGTTTTTCCGCGTCGAAACCACGGGAGGAACCCTTCGACTTGGGTTTGTGGTTGGAGCTCGTGGCTTGGGAGCAGGAAAGACTTGACTGTGGGCCTGAAGTCCCCTCCGAAGCCGTTCGCGCTGCCCCGAAGAGGCGGGGGGTCCAGTGGAGAGGCCCCCCGCACGGCAGTAATGTTCCAGCACCACTTATTCCTTCCTACGAACACAGCAAAATTCACCCCGACCAGGATTCACCTTCCACTACCGGTAATCCAGCTTGTTTTTTTTCCCCTGACTCTAGCAGTCACGACATTTGGGGTACGCCCACCGGTGACGCAACACCGCCCCCTGTTGTTGACATTTTTTCAGAAGATTTTTATATTGTGGACAGTACTTTTCATTCCCAACCTTTTTCGAATACCAATAACATTTATGATAAAATACGTAATTATCAGGATATTTTTTCTCATTATTCTAGTCAACCTCAGTCACCTAGTTTTTCTTCTACCCCACCATTTAAACCTCTTTCACCGCCCAAGTATAGTGTTTTTTCGCCTTCTAATAATTGTGTACAAGTTAGAGGGGAGGAGTCTGCCCGCCTCCAAACCTCCCACCACCCTCCCTTATGGTCAGTCCCTGACCACAGGGAACGGGTCTGGGATTCCCGTCTGGAGGGGGGGGCTATGGCCTATAGCTGTGTTGCGGAGGTAGCGCAGACGCTACCATTTCTTAAAACTGTCAAACCGCAACCTCCTATGAGGCCACCCTTACCTGTTTTTCGGCCCGTTAAACCGCTAGCTCCTCCTAGGCCGCCGCCACCTGTATTCCGCTTAGCTCTTCCTCGTAGACCTCCTCCACCTGTGTTTCCCCCGGCCAAGTCTCAACGGCCTTGTAGACCTCCTCCACCTGTGTTGCCCCCGGTCAAATCCCAACGACCAAGTAGACCTCCTCCACCGGTGTTCAGACTCGCGAGGTCATTACCTCAAGCACATCCTCCACCACCGGTGTTCTGCATTTCTCCCAGCCTGGTTCTCAAGCCAGCACTAGACTCCCACCTGGTTCTCACACCAGCCTCCGACCCAGAACTGGTTCTCATACCAGTTACAGACTTTAGCCTGGAGCCCACTCCAGTACCAGCTCCAGAGCTGGAGCCTACTCCAGTACCAGCTCCACGCCGCCAAGCGCCGGTACCAGCTCCACGCCGCCAAGCGCCGGTACCAGCTCCGCGCCGCCAAGCACCGCCGACGACGGGGCTGGAGCCCACACCAGCGTCGACGACGGGGCTGGAGCCCACACCAGCGTCGACGACGGGGCTGGAACCTTCACCTATGTCGACAGGGCTGGAGCCCACTCCAGTGCCAGCTCCTCGACAAGCGCCGGTACCAGCTCCACGCCGCCAAGCACTGCCGACGAAGAAGCTGGAGCCCACACCGGCGCCGACGATGAGGCTGGAGCTCACACCAGTCACGACTCCTGCGGCTCCCAGGCCGCCTCCGACGACTCCTGCGGCTCCCAGGCCGCCTCCGACGACTCCTGCGGCTCCCAGGCCGCCTCCGACGACTCCTGCGGCTCCCAGGCCGCCTCCGACGACTCCTGCGGCTCCCAGGCCGCCTCCGACGACTCCTGCGGCTCCCAGGCCGCCTCCGACGACTCCTGCGGCTCCCAGGCCGCCTCCGACGACTCCTGCGGCTGCAGCACCCGCATCATCCTCGCCAGCTGCACTCGGGCCTGCTTTGGCTGCAGTCCCCGCACCCTCGTCTGCTGCTTCCAAGCCTGCTGGGATTTCGGTGCTGAGGCGTCGTCCACCACGTCGACCACGGGCGTGGCCTCTGCGAGGTCATCCTCCTCGCCAGACACTCCCTCCTCCATGTCGGCCACGGATGTGGCCGTGCCCGGGTCGTCCGCCTCGCCGGGCACCTCATCCTGCGAGGCGGCCACTAATGTGGCCTTTTCGAGGTCGCCCGCCAAAACTTGTTCGGCAGCGGCGTTCCATCCGCCGCCGCCACTTGACTTGTCCTCGGTGGATTCGGGGACACACGACTTGGCGACCCTCCACCGTGGCCTCCCTCCGCCCTCCCTTCGTTTGTGGACTCTGTTTTTGGGGAGGGGGTTCAAGTTGTTTCTTATTTGTTTTTGTTTTCTTTGAGACATCTGGAATCTGTCTTTTTGGGGGGGGGAATACTGTTGCGATCTGTGACTCAGATCTTCACATGTTTATTTTTCCATCTTTGTTTCATTCTCTTCTGACCCACTTACTTCCTGTTTAGTCCGTTACCATGGTTACACATTGATTTCACCTGCTCCTCGTTTTCTACACACCTGGTTCTCCTTGATTTCTCCCTATATAAGCTTTCCTCTTTTCTTTGTTCAGTCTCGGATCCTAATTTGCCCACGCGCAACAGTGACGACTCTCGACCTGCATCTTTGTATGTATATTCTCGCTAGCTTTTACGCTAAGCCATTTGTTATTCCAGCTCACATGCTGAGGAATTGTTTTTCTGTTTTTGGTTTGCCTTCTCTTTACAGCAGTGTTTTTGTTCCTAGCCTTTTATTATTTAATAAATCCATTTATAACTTACCTTGTTGTGTTCATCGCTTCGACGCATCCCCGGAAGAACCAATCCGGCATTACAATGCCACACAAGCGTCACAGGGGCACCGGGTTATAAAGTGCACTGTTGAGTTTCGAAGAAAATAAAATATTTTAGGTGCGCCTTATAGTCCCGGAAAATACGGTAATACATTTTGTATTTGTAATTTCGATCCATCTGTTTTCTACCGCTTGTCCCGTTCAGGGTTGTGTCATTTTTCAATCATATCAACTAATTAAAGGCTTGAGGAGTTAATGCACATCAAGGGTATCCAACCTTTATCCACTGAGGGCCGCACACTGAAAAATCACAGCAAGCAAGTAACAACACACAACAACAGCAGTCACGTTTCCGTCTACCGTAAAGCAGTTTGTCTGCCGTAAACAGCAATGTTGTGACACTGTTAAACAGGACAATACTGCCATTTACTGTACATGCATATGTGACAATACATCTACAGCAGGGGTCACCGACCTTTTTGAAACCAAGAGCTACTTCTTGGGTACTGATTAATGCGAAGGGCTACCAGTTTGATACACACTTAAATAAATTGCCAGGAATTAGCCAATTTACTCAATTTACCTTTAACTCTCTGTTATTATTAATAATTAATGATATTTATCTTTGTGGAAACACTGATCATCTTAATGAATTCTCACGATAAATATAGATTTTTAATGTCATGTTTTAAATTGGTTAAAATCCAATCTGTATTTTTTTAGCCGTAAATATACTCCTTCCTTCTTAACCACGCCCGCCCCACCTCCCGAAATCGGAGGTCTCTAGGTTGGCTAGTATGCTTGTATAAGACGTTTTAAGTCATTTTGATAGTAGGCAAATATAGCTAATGTAGACACTTACATAATGTGTTGCTTTCATTACAACACTTATATGAGGATTTTCTTTTTTTTGCAGCTTTTTAGGGTCCGCAGGCCCATTGCAAAGGACTCCTGTGCCAAGGACCCTATTGAAACTGTAACGTTTTATTATTCTTTATTATTATTCCGCTCTTTCGCTCCCTAATTTGACCACCTTAACATGCTTCAAAACTCTCCAAATTTGACACACACGTCGGTCTGGCAAACTTTCCCAACTTATTAAGCGCCCCCTAGGAAGAAACAAAAAACAGACTGCTTGTAACTTCCGTTAGGAATGTCGTAGAGACATGAAACAACAACTTCTATGTAGGTCTGACTTAGACCTAGATCCCCCATTAGAAACTTCTAGACCTAAGATCAACAGGAAGTTGGCAAAAACCCATTCAAAGCAAAATTTTCGCAAAAAATGCTATTTTTGCCTCTTTGAGCTGTAATTTGACCCCCTTAAAATGCTTCAAAACTCACCAAACTTGGCACACACATCAGGACTGGCAAAAATTGCGATCTAATGAAAAAAACAAACCCGAAAATTTAAAAATGTGCTATAGCGCAATTTTTGAGTAAAACACAGAAAAAAATGCTCCTAGGAAGAGAAAACAGACAAAACTGCTTGTAACTTCCGGTAGGAAGGTCTGAGAGACCTGAAACAAAAACCTCTATGTAGGTCTCACTTAAACCTACATTTTAATAATTGACATCTTTCAGTTAACAACAACAGGAAGTTAAAAATTACCCCTTCAAAATAAAAGATTTATAAACACCCGTCACCTTTTTTCAAACCTTATATCCTCTGAGCTCGTTTGTGGTTTCGGCTTCAAACTCACACAGGAGAGAGTTTGAACCCTTCTGATTAAAAATTATCGAAAGACTTTTGATTATTCTCCGGTTTTGATTTGACGCGCCTTCAAAGAACCCCTGGGCAAAATTACCTAAAAAATGACATTTTTGCCTCTTTGAGCTGTAATTTGACCCCCTTAAAATTCTTCAAAGTGCAAGTTAAAGCTCTACTATGCGAAGCGAAAGCCATTTATCAGCAACATCCAGAAACGCTGATCTGTAATTTGACCCCCTTAACATGCTTCAAAAGTCACCAAATTGTACACACACATCAGGACTGGCGAAAATTGCCATCTAATAAAAAACCAAACCCCAAAAGTCAAAATTGCGCTCTAGCGCCCCCTTGGAAAAAACCCAGACAAAACTGCTTGTAACTTCTGTTGGGAATGTCGTAGAGACATGAAACAAAGACCTCTATGTAGGTCTGACTTAGACCAGGGCTTGGCAGCTGCCAAAGGCGGACCGGACCAACGCTGCTTGCAGCTTTAATAATTCTTTATTCTTTATTATTATTCCGCTCCTTCGCTCCCTAATTTGACCACCTTAACATGCTTCAAAACTCACCAAATTTGACACACGTCGGTCTGGCAAACCTTCCCAACTTATTAAGCAACCAAACCCCAAAAATGAAAATTGCGTGCTAACGCCCCCTAGGAAGAAAAAAAAAACAGACTGCTTTTAACTTCCGTTAGGAATGTCGTAGAGACATGAAACAAAAACCTCTATGTAGGTCTGACTTAGACATAAATTCCCCATTAGAAACTTTTATACCTAAAATCAACAGGAAGTTGGCAAAAACCCATTCAAAGCAAAATTTTTGCAAAAAACGCTATTTTTGCCTCTTTGAGCTGTAATTTGACCCCCTTAAAATGCTTCAAAACTCACCAAACTTGGCACACACATCAGGACTGGCAAAAATTGCGATCTAATGAAAAAACCAAACCCGAAAATTAAAAAATGCGCTCTAGCGCAATTTTTGAATAAAACACAGAAAAAATGCTCCTAGGAAGAGAAAACAGACAAAACTGCTTGTAACTTCCGGTAGGAATGTCGGAGAGACCTGAAACAAACACCTCTATGTAAGTCTTACTTAGACATACATTTTAATAATTGACCGCTTTCAGTTAACAACAACAGGAAGTTAAAAATTACCCCTTCAAAATAAAAGATTTGTAAACACCCGTCACCTTTTTTCAAACGTTATCTCCTCTGAGCTCGTTTGTCGTTTCGGCTTCAAACTCACAATAGGAGAGAGTTTGAACCCTTCTGATTAAAAATTATGGAAAGAGTTTTGATTATTCTCCGGTTTTGATTTGACGCGCCTTCAAAGAACCCCTGGGCAAAATTACCTAAAAAATGACATTTTTGCCTCTTTGAGCTGTAATTTGACCCCCTTAAAATGCTTCAAAGTGCAAGTTAAAGCTCTATTATGCAAAGCGAAAGCCATTTATCAGCAACATCCAGAAACGCCGATCTGTAATTTGACCCCCTTCACATGCTTCAAAAGTCACCAAATTGTACACACACATCAGGACTGGCGAAAATTGCCATCTAATAAAAAACCAAACCCCAAAAGTCAAAATTGCGCTCTAGCGCCCCCTAGGAAAAAACCCAGACAAAACTGCTTGTAACTTCTGTTAGGAATGTCGTAGAGACATGAAACAAAGACCTATATGTAGGTCTGACTTAGACCAGGGCTTGGCAGCGGCCAAAGGTGGACCCGACCAATCCTGCTTGCAGCTTTAATTGTTATTTATATTTTTGGTCCAATATGGCTCTTTCGACATTTTTAGTTGCAGACCCCTGCTTTAATAGATCAGGCCTCTCGGTCTGCATTGACATTTGGAGGAACATGTTCCTCGTCTTCTCCGCCATCAAGCATTTCTGATGATTAAACCAAAAAAAAAAAAAAAAAATTGCTGACACGGTGGAAAAATTCAATTAACTGTGACTGCGTGAGGATGGGAGCCACTGACTCAAAGGACGCACCATTAGGTACACCTGCATTTCTAACGAGGCCTGATGTCAATAATAATAATAATGTCGCGTTTTAGGGGTTAATTTAACAATATATTGTGATATTGTGACTGTCAGAATGGAACCACATCCTACGGCACAGCAGGTGGGCCTAATGTGGCAAGTGAGTGTACCCGTGACTTTATTAGACTGGTGTACAGAGGGCCGGACCCTCACATAAGCACCTTATGGGCTTGTTTAGGCGGAGCAGGCGGAAGACGATACCACTTAGGCTACCACATGATCTTGACACTGCATCTTTGTGATCATGTTCTGTTTAGTTATGTTCCAGTTTTGTCTTTGACTCCATTAGTTCCTGTTTTTGCACACCCTGGTTTGTTTTGGTTTCCATGACTACGCATTTCAAGCACCACAGCACTATTTAAGCCTGTAGTTGCCAGGCAGTCAGCCTGGCAACATCACCCTCTATCACCTTCTACTCTCCCTCTATACAACCATGTTATCCATGCCGATGATCCATGCTCTTTCTCGTTCCAAGTAAGTTTTTCGTCATTCATGCCATAGTGCAAGTTTTGCTTTGCTCGACTACTACAACGCACTTCTTGTCGGGATCCCCAGAAAGAACATTCAGAAGCTGCGGTACATACAAAATAGTGCTGCGAGGATCCTGATGAGGGTGCGGAAAAATGACCACATCACACCAACTCTCAAATCCCTTCACTGGCTTCCTGTTCCATTCAGGATTGAATTTAAAATCTCCCTACTAACTCACCAGTGCCTCCGTGGAAATGCCCCCCTCTACCTCAAGGAACTGCTCACCCCCGAATGCTCCACACGACACTTCCGCTCCAGACAGGTTAACTTCCTCCAACCTCCACGGACGAATGGGACCGCTCTCCCTGACCACCTGAGGGCACCGCAGACTGTGGATGCTTTTAAAAAAGGCTTAAAAATCCATCTTTTAAAAAAAAGCCTTTTTATAGACATGCATGCTGGTTCCAGCTATTAGGCTGTTTCTAGTTTTATATTTTATTTATTTTTATTATCTTTTTACTATTATTATTATTGCTATTGTTTTACACGGTGGCACTTTGAGGTTGTTTGTTCAACGTAAAGTGCTTTTTTTTTTACAAATAAAATCTATTATTATTATTGTTTCATGTCCATAGTTTTTGCCTTGGTGCACATTTTTGTTTTCAGAGCCAAGTTTTTCTGCTTTCTCTGTGAGCGCTTTTTGTTTGTACATTTTTTTTTTTTGAGTTATTGATGTCCTTACCTTCACGCCATGTCCGTTCCAATCGCTTTGCACCACGGGAAAACAAACCGCACCATAGTCCACGTCATGACAGACACAGAGTTTGAGGAGATTTGAAGATTATTTATTCCATTCACTGTAAATCTGATACAAATCTATGTTTCCGTCAAAGTTGAATAACAAGTTTTTTTTCATCTAATTAGTTGTGCAAAAATGCACAACGGTTTATTCCATAGAATGTAAAACTTCACCTTTTACTCAACACAGATGTCATCAAAGTTCAACTTTATGCATTCACACAACACCGACTAGGGTTGTAAGGTATACCGGTACTAGTATAGTACAGCGATATTAATGAATCATATTCGGTACTATACCGCCTCTGAAAAGTACACACCGTAGCTCACCGGCGTCACAAAGTAAACAAATGCCATGGGTGGATCTACACCTGACATCTACTGTAATGATACTAAGTACAGGAGTGTATCTGTCAGAGTTGGTTTGTGTCACACCCTAAGATGCAAAGAAGGAGGCAGGCATTGAATGAGAAAACATGATTTAATATAAATACTAAAACAACAAACAAAAGGGGTACAAGAAAAAGCGCGCACGAGGCGGATAACCAACTAAGAGAGCTAGCATGGGAGCTAGAAAACAAAAGGAACTTAGCATGGAAGCTAGCAAAAACAAAAAGGGGGCCTAGCGTGGAAGCTAGCGGGTAGCGAGCAGGAAAACAGAAGTCGTACTTGTAATATGAAAACAAACTGGACGCAAGCTTACGGCTACGCTGCAAAGACACGACAGGAGCGATAATACATGACAATAATCCAGCACTCGACTGGAGGAAAAAAACGGTTTAAATAGGAGCGGACTGATTGACACCAGGTGTGGCCAGGTACCAATCAGCCACAGCTGAGGGGAAACAGTATTCAGGGAAAAAAACAGGAAACAGAGAAAATAAGAGCATTGACAGGAAACAAAAGACAGGAAATACTACACACAGAGGAGAAACTAAAACACACACGAGCTTGGCAGTGTATAGTCGATACTACTATGATTACATCGATATTTTTAGGATCACAAAATCTTTTTTGGTTTTTTCAAAATGTATATTACATATGTAAACTCAGAAAATCCTGTAACGACTTGGTATCGGAATGATACCCAAATTTGTGGTATCATGGAAAACTAATGTAAAAGTACCCAAACAACAGAAAAATAAGTTATTTTTACTGTCATGCCTTGTGATCATGTTTTGTTTAGTTATGTTTTGTTACTCCAAGACTCCATTAGTTACTGTTTTTTCACTCCCTTGTTTTGTCACCGTGGCGACCCATTAGTTTTCACCTGTTCTCATGAGACTCACGCACCTGTTGCCAATCATGACATATCTATTTAAACCTGTCTTTTTTTAGTTGGTCGTTCTGGCGTCATTGTTGTTGCTCCATGCTCTGTTCACCCTGTTTATGACCACTTTGTTTCATGCCTGCTTCATGTCATAGTTCATGCTGCCCTGCTCATGTCACCGCAAGTACGTTTTCTGTTTGTTTATGCCAAATTTATTAGTGTCTTCTGTTTTATGTCCTTAGTTTAAGTCAAAGTGCTTTTTTGTTTCCTTTGCCAAGTTTTTGTCCCCGCCTGGTGCGCGCCCTTTGTTTGCACTTTTTATAGTATTATTAAATCATGTATTTACCTTCACGCCACGACCAATCCAGTTCCTTCTGCATTCCGGGAAAACAAACCCCACCATAGTCCGCGTTTTGACGATGACATTTTAACAGAAGTGTAGATAGAACGTGTCGAAAGAGAAAATAAGCACAAATTAACAGTAAATGAACAAGTAGATTAAAAATTCATTTTCTACCACTTGTCCTTAAAAATTTTGACACAATAATAGAATAGAAAAATAAAACAATATGTCACTACATACGCCAGCAGCTAAATTAGTTTGTTTACTTACTACTAAAAGACAATTTTTCTTGTATGTTCACTATTTTATTCAAGGACAAACGTGAAATAAGAAACATTTTTTACAGTACCGTAAGATTTTTTGTTAATTTAAAGCCGAACAATGCAATTTTTTGTGGTTCCCTTTATTTAGAAAAATATCGAAATATTGGTATCGGGACAACCCTAACGCCAACATTTAGGAACCAAAATAAAGGTAAAATTATGATAAATCAATTTATGGCCGCATCTAACAAATTTTTACGTACACTTTTTCATCCTATAGGACAGTGGTTCTTAAATTTTTTCACCAAGTACCACTTTAGAAAAAAAAATGGCTCGCCAAGTTCCACTATAATGCTCGACGTTAAAATACAGTACAATAGTAGGCCTAAGTATTCATTAAATAGGCATACCGTATTTCCTTGAATTGCTGCCGGGGCGCTAATTAATTTAAAACCTCTTCTTACTCCGGCGCTTACCAAAGGCATGCGGTAAATTTAGGCCTACGCTTAAAAATTTGAGTGTGATGTAAGGATACCATCATGAAAAGCACATTTAATTAAAAAAATGTTTATTATGGTTTTACCTTTACTTATAAATGAAGTCCATGCGCAGCTCCTTCTGATCAAAAAAATTGTTAACTTGTTTATAGAAGTCTTCCTTATCGTTCTTCAGTTTTAAAAGTCTCTCTGTCTCAATGGAGATCTTCCTTTATCACCTCCTGCTTCGATTGAAAGTCCAGTTTAGAAAACTGTTTTATTTTAGATATGTAATCCTCCATGTTAAAAGTGCAAGCGAGAGGAAAAAATTAACTCTTGCTGCTTGTTGTCACTTCTTCTGCAGCCGAGTAGTCGCAAGAAGGATCACTAGCGCCCTCTACCACCAGGAGGCGGGAGTCATTTAATGACTCATATTTGACACACGCAGCTACGGTATATTAATAAAACATAGCTGCTTACTGTTCTTTTTAGCATATTCAATAGCTTGGACCTTAAATCTTACTGAATAGCTCTTAATCTTCTTCCCTTTATGTGATTAAAAATGATTGAAATCAGCCTCCTCCATTTTGAAAATGATGACAGGTGAAGTGTCACTGGTGACGTGACGAGTTTGACCCAGTGGAAATTCTAGACACGCGCTAATAAAAATAATATTTTGCGAAACGAGTTTAACTCAGCGTTAATCCTGAGCTGGGGGTAATGCTAAGCATGCGCTAATTATTTTCCGTAACGAGTTTGACCCGGCAGTAATTCTAGGAAATACGGTATGTTTTATTTAACGAGTATATTTAATATTATGATTAATTGTTGATATTAATCAATATTATTGTTAACATGTTTGGCCACTGTAACATTACACACAGTTTGAACAGTAACACTGTGTCTGAATATAAAAGAAGATACAACTCTTAGTGATTTTTTTTCAGAGCACCATTGAATGGAGCCTGCTTACCACCACAACTTGAGAATTACTGCCATAGCAACTTATTGTGGTGCGTTCAAGTAACTTTGATTAAAGTTCCAAACGGAGGCATCTTATTTAAAGACATGGTAGACTTAACCCCCAATAGATAATATTATTAACAGTAATGATAACATTAATTATATTGCTAATAATGATGTATTATTATTATCTACTAATGATAATCCTATATTAGCTAATCTGTACTTTATACTATAAAACAGGGGTGTCAAAGTTAAGGCCCGGGGGCCAGATCCGGCCCTTGATTAAATTATCTATGGCCCCCAGGATGATATTTGATTAGTATTAGAACCAGCCCGCAGGCCACAGCCGCCTGCTGCTGTTTTGCACGAACCGGTACTCCTTCAGTGTTGGTGATAGGAATTTTCAAAATGGGGTCCCATCAAGTCATAAAAATGGGGTCCCACAGTGAATTTTTGGGGTCCCACTTTTTTGTAAGCATTTTGAAAACAAATGAATATGTATGCATTGTACTGTTATACCTCACATTCTATATCGTATTTTGGAAAAAGGTTGTCATAAATGTTACTTTATTCATAAAAAAAATAAAATACTAACTAAAACACATTTGTATGCATATGTAAATGTATTCAGTTATAAACATGAATTCTCTTTCTTCTTTCCTTCACGGATCCAAACTTTATCGCTGCCAGTAATTTGTTTTCTATATTTTTATTAAAGTAAGACAAATAAAACACTCCGAAGTTGTCTTTATTTTTTTTAAATTTAATGCCATTATTCTATTGGTCCGTGTGCACAGATTTTCCCCCAAGCGGCCCCTGAGCTAAAATGAGTTCTGTTTTTAAATTTGTTTTAGGACTCTTTTTACATGTTTTTAGGAGTATTTTTCCGTGTTTTATGAGTTTTTTACGTGTTTTAGGATCTGTTTTTAAATTTGTTTTGGGAGTCTTTTTAAATTTTTTTAGGAGTATTTTTACGTGTTTTATGAGTTTTTTACGTGTTTTAGGATCTGTTTTTAAATTTGTTTTAGGAGTTTTGTTTTTTTTACATGTTTTTAGGAGTATTTTTACGTGTTTTATGAGTTTTTTTCCGTGTTTTAGGATCTGTTTTTAAATTTGTTTTAGGAGTTGTTGTTTTTTTACATGTTTTTAGGAGTATTTTTCCGTGTTTTATGAGTTTTCTACGTGTTTTAGGAACTGGTTTTAAATTTGTTTTAGGATTTTTATTTTTTTTACATGTTTTTAGGAGTATTTTTCCGTGTTTTATGAGTTTTTTACGTGTTTTAGGATCTATTTTTAAATTTGTTTTAGGAGTTGTTGTTTTTTTACATGTTTTTAGGAGTATTTTTCCGTGTTTTATGAGTTTTCTACGTGTTTTAGGATCTGTTTTTAAATTTGTTTTAGGAGTTGTTGTTTTTTTACATGTTTTTAGGAGTATTTTTCCGTGTTTTATGAGTTTTTTACGTGTTTTAGGATCTATTTTTAAATTTGTTTTAGGAGTTGTTGTTTTTTTACATGTTTTTAGGAGTATTTTTACGTGTTTTATGAGTTTTTTTCCGTGTTTTAGGATCTGTTTTTAAATTTGTTTTAGGAGTTGTTTTTTTTACATGTTTTTAGGAGTATTTTTCCGTGTTTTATGAGTTTTTTACGTGTTTTAGGATCTATTTTTAAATTTGTTTTAGGAGTTGTTGTTTTTTTACATGTTTTTAGGAGTATTTTTCCGTGTTTTATGAGTTTTCTACGTGTTTTAGGATCTGTTTTTAAATTTTTTTTAGGATTTTTATTTTTTTTTACATGTTTTTAGGAGTATTTTTCTGTGTTTTATGAGTTTTTTACGTGTTTTAGGATCTGTTTTTAAATTTGTTTTAGGAGTTGTTGTTTTTTTTACATGTTTTTAGGAGTATTTTTACGTGTTTTATGAGTTTTTTTCCGTGTTTTAGGATCTATTTTTAAATTTGTTTTAGGAGTTGTTGTTTTTTTACATGTTTTTAGGAGTATTTTTCCGTGTTTTATGAGTTTTCTACGTGTTTTAGGATCTGTTTTTGAATTTTTTTTAGAATTTTTATTTTTTTTACATGTTTTTAGGAGTATTTTTCTGTGTTTTATGAGTTTTTTACGTGTTTTAGGATCTGTTTTTAAATTTGTTTTAGGAGTTGTTGTTTTTTTTACATGTTTTTAGGAGTATTTTTCCGTGTTTTATGAGTTTTGTACGTGTTTTAGGAGTCTTAATGTGTTTTAGGAGTCTTATCATGAGTTTTAGGAGTCTTAATGTGTTTTAGGAGTCTTATTATGAGTTTTAGGAGTCTTGTTATGTGTTTTAGGAGCAATTTACGTTTTAGATGTCACTGTGCATCTCTTCGGAGTCATTTTATGTGTTTTGGAGTCGGTTTTAATGTTTTAGAAGTTGGTTGTTGTATTTGTAAATGTTTTACCCGTCATTGAATGTGTTAAGTCATTTTATGCATTTGTGTTTTGCACAAGATCTTGAACATCTCACTCTGTTTTCTGGAATCTGTTTGACAACCCTGCTATAAAATAATACTTTATAATCAAATTTGAAATGAATAACGGCAGGTTGTATGAATATTCAATCTCACAGAGCTTTATGCAGTATGAAAAACATTATTAAGGTTTTTAAATGTGTTTTAAAAAGCTAGTTTCAAACAAATTAAATAAATAGTGTGTTATTTAGTGCATGCAAACATACACGGTAAAAAAATGGTGTGTCAATATTTCCGAGTTAACGGATTTTAACCTAGTATTTTTTACATTTAAGCAGAGTAAACCACGTCTATGGGTTCATGTTTTGTTTTAGTCATGTTTGGTTTTGTTTTTTGGACATTCATTTCTTGTTCCTGCACTTCCTTGTTTTTCTTCTTTCCATAGCATCTCATTAGTTTTCACCTTGCCCTCATGCCACGCCCCTGTCCTAATGTCTCACACCTGTTTGTAATTATCATGTCCATTATTTAAACCAAAAGTTGCCAGGAAATCAGCCTGGCTACTTTTCATATTCCTCACCTGCCTTCATGCCATGCCTTTGCTGTATTATCATTCTTTCCATACCACGTAAGTTTTTTGTTTTTTTAGGTCACAGTTATTGAGTTTTGTGTTTCATGCCTTGGTTCTAGTTTTTGTCGTCAGTAGTCAAGTTTGTTCTCCGCCATTGTGCGCGCCATTTGTTTGCCTTTTTGTCAGTTATAGTGTTTAAAAATAAACATGTACTTACATTCACGTCTGGCTCGTGCCAATTTTCCTTTGCGTCGGAAAAACAATCCAAGTCCTAGTCCTGGTCTTGACACAGTATAGTTAAAAGTCGGTGTTAAGTCATTCATGCAAGCAGTTTGGAATTTAACTCTACGTTGTGTCCATTAGCAGTTTGCACTTTGATCCTTTCGAAATCCTCTTGGCGTCGTAACTCAATTAAACGATACAGAATAAAACGTATTTAAATTAAAACAAATACAATTCAACTGACTAATGTTCGTTTGCAATTCTAATTAATCGTACTCCTATTTAATCGCTATAATTGTGTGATGGGGCGTTGGGGGCCCTCCAGGAATATAATGTTAATAATTATTAGGTCATATTCAATACCAAAATAGGGCTACAAAAAAATCTTGTTTGGGGTCACACAAAGCCCTGGGTGTACAGTTTCATTGCCACACATAACAGCGCCCCCTGTTGTATAGTAAAATCATTAGTTGGAAGGGTAGCCATGTGACGGCTGTCCTTTTGGTTTATCACCAGGACAACTTTCTGGGAAAACAGATGAGTTAAAGTGCATATTACACTGAATGCTTTGTTATTATTATCCTAAACATAGATGAGCAATAAATACCTCAATAGTGAATAAAGCAAAAACCTCCATATTTTCTGCTGCTCACTAGTGTTACCATGTCTGAGTTATTGTGTAGAAATATGGGGAAATAACAGCAAAACTACACTTTATTGATTCATTGATTGATTGATTGATTGATAAACTGCTTCTTACCACTCATTTTGGATATGTTGAATAAAGAACCTGGAAATTGTGATGTATCATGTTGTATGCATGCATGCATGATGTATCATGTTGTATGCATGCATGTGTGATGCATCATGTTGTGTGCATGCATGTGGGATGTTTCATGTTGTATGCATGCATCGGTGATGCATCATGTTGTATGCATGCATGTGTGATGCATCATGTATGCATGCATGTGTGATGCATCATGTTGTATGCATGCATCGGTGATGCATCATGTTGTATGCATGTATGTGTGATGTTTCATGTTGTATGCATGCATCGGTGATGCATCATGTTGTATGCATGCATGTGTGATGTATCAGGTTGTATGCATGCATGTGTGATGTATCATGTTGTATGCATGCATGCGTGATGTATCATGTTGTATGCATGCATGTGTGATGTATCATGTTGTATGCATGCATGTGTGATGTATCACATTGTATGCATGCATGTGTGATGTATCATGTTGTATGCATGCATGTGTGATGCATCATGTTGTATGCATGCATGTGTGATGTATCATGTTGTATGCATGCATGTGTGATGCATCATGTTGTATGCATGCATGTGTGATGTATCATGTTGTATGCATGCATGTGTGATGCATCATGTTGTATGTATGCATGTGTGGTGTATCATGTTGCGTGCATGCATGTGTGATGTATCATGTTGTATGCATGCATGTGTGATGTATCATGTTGTATGCATGCATGTGTGATGCATCATGTTGTATGCATGCATGTGTGGTGTATCATGTTGCGTGCATGCATGTGTGATGTATCATGTTGTATGCATGAATGTGTGATGCATCATGTTGTATGCATGCATGTGTGATGTATCATGTTGTATGCATGCATGTGTGATGTATCATGTTGTATGCATGCATGTGTGATGTATCATGTTGTATGCATGCATGTGTGATGTATCATGTTGTATGCATGCATGTGTGATGTATCATGTTGTATGCATGCATGTGTGATGCATCGTGTTGTATGCATGTATGTGTGATGTTTCATGTTGTATGCATGCATGTGTGATGCATCATGTTGTATACATGCATGTGTGATGCATCATGTTGTATGCATGCACGTGTGATGTATCATGATGTATGCATGCATGTGTGATGTATCATGCTGTATGCATGAATGTGTGATGCATCATGTTTTATGCATGCATGTGCGATGCATCATGTTGCATGCATACATGTGTGATGTATCATGTTGTATGCATGTATGTGTGATGTATCATGTTGTGTGCATGCATGTGCGATGCATCATGTTGTATGCATACATGTGTGATGCATCATGTTGTATGCATGCATGTGTGATGTATCATGTTGTATGCATGCATGTGTGATGTATCATGTTGTATGCATGCATATGTGATGTATCATGTTGTATGCATGCATGTGTGATGTATCATGTTGTATGCATGCATATGTGATGTATCATGTTGTGTGCATACATGTGTGATGCATCATGTTGTATGCATGCATGCGTGATATATCATGTTGTATGCATGCATATGTGATGTATCATATTGTATGCATGTATGTGTGATGTTTCATGTTGTATGCATGTATGTGTGATGTTTCATGTTATATGCATGCATGTGTGATGTATCATGATGTATGCATGCATGTGTGATGTATCATGTTGTACGCATCCATGCGTGATATATCACGTCGTATGCATGCATATGTGATGCATCATGTTGTATGCATACATGTGTGATGTATCATGTTGTATGCATGCATGTGTGATGTATCATGTTGTATGCATGCACGTGTGATGTATCATGATGTATGCATGCATGTGTGATGTATCATGCTGTATGCATGAATGTGTGATGCATCATGTTTTATGCATGCATGTGCGATGCATCATGTTGCATGCATACATGTGTGATGTATCATGTTGTATGCATGTATGTGTGATGTATCATGTTGTGTGCATGCATGTGCGATGCATCATGTTGTATGCATACATGTGTGATGCATCATGTTGTATGCATGCATGTGTGATGTATCATGTTGTATGCATGCATGTGCGATGCATCATGTTGTATGCATACATGTGTGATGCATCATGTTGTATGCATGCATGTGTGATGTATCATGTTGTATGCATGCATGTGTGATGTATCATGTTGTATGCATGCATATGTGATGTATCATGTTGTATGCATGCATGTGTGATGTATCATGTTGTATGCATGCATATGTGATGTATCATGTTGTGTGCATACATGTGTGATGCATCATGTTGTATGCATGCATGCGTGATATATCATGTTGTATGCATGCATATGTGATGTATCATATTGTATGCATGTATGTGTGATGTTTCATGTTGTATGCATGTATGTGTGATGTTTCATGTTGTATGCATGCATGTGTGATGCATCATGTTGTATGCATGCATGTGTGATGTATCATGTTGTATGCATGCATGCATGATGTATCATGTTGTATGCATGCATGCATGATGTATCATGTCGTATGCATGCATGTGTGAGGCATCATGTTGTATGCATGCATGTGTGGTGTATCATGTTGCGTGCATGCATGTGTGATGTATCATGTTGTATGTGTGATGTATCATGTTGTATGCATGAATGTGTGATGCATCATGTTGTATGCATGCATGTGTGATGTATCATGTTGTATGCATGTATGTGTGATGTATCATGTTGTATGCATGCATGTGTGATGTATCATGTTGTATGCATGCATGTGTGATGTATCATGTTGTATGCATGAATGTGTGATGCATCATGTTGTATGCATGCATGTGTGATGTATCATGTTGTATGCATGCATGTGTGATGTATCATGTTGTATGCATGTGTGATGTATCATGTTGTATGCATGTATGTGTGATGTATCATGTTGTATGCATGCATGTGTGATGCATCATGTTGTATGCATGCATGTGTGATGTATCATGTTGTATGCATGCATGTGTGATGTATCATGTTGTATGCATGCATGTGTGATGTATCATGTTGTATGCATGCATGTGTGATGTATCATGTTGTATGCATGCATGTGTGATGTATCATGTTGTATGCATGCATGTGTGATGTATCATGTTGTATGCATGCATGTGTGATGTATCATGTTGTATGCATGCATGTGTGATGCATCATGTTGTATGCATGCATGTGTGATGCATCATGTTGTATGCATGCATGTGTGATGTATCATGTTGTATGCATGCATGTGTGATGTATCATGTTGTATGCATGCATGTGTGATGTATCATGTTGTATGCATGCATGTGTGATGTATCATGTTGTATGCATGCATGTGTGATGTATCATGTTGTATGCATGCATGTGTGATGTATCATGTTGTATGCATGCATGTGTGATGTATCATGTTGTATGCATGCATGTGTGATGTATCATGTTGTATGCATGCATGTGTGATGCATCATGTTGTATGCATGCATGTGTGGTGTATCATGTTGCGTGCATGCATGTGTGATGTATCATGTTGTATGCATGAATGTGTGATGCATCATGTTGTATGCATGCATGTGTGATGTATCATGTTGTATGCATGCATGTGTGATGTATCATGTTGTATGCATGCATGTGTGATGTATCATGTTGTATGCATGCATGTGTGATGTATCATGTTGTATGCATGCATGTGTGATGCATCGTGTTGTATGCATGTATGTGTGATGTTTCATGTTGTATGCATGCATGTGTGATGCATCATGTTGTATACATGCATGTGTGATGCATCATGTTGTATGCATGCACGTGTGATGTATCATGATGTATGCATGCATGTGTGATGTATCATGCTGTATGCATGAATGTGTGATGCATCATGTTTTATGCATGCATGTGCGATGCATCATGTTGCATGCATACATGTGTGATGTATCATGTTGTATGCATGTATGTGTGATGTATCATGTTGTGTGCATGCATGTGCGATGCATCATGTTGTATGCATACATGTGTGATGCATCATGTTGTATGCATGCATGTGTGATGTATCATGTTGTATGCATGCATGTGTGATGTATCATGTTGTATGCATGCATATGTGATGTATCATGTTGTATGCATGCATGTGTGATGTATCATGTTGTATGCATGCATGTGTGATGTATCATGTTGTATGCATACATGTGTGATGCATCATGTTGTATGCATGCATGCGTGATATATCATGTTGTATGCATGCATATGTGATGTATCATATTGTATGCATGTATGTGTGATGTTTCATGTTGTGTGCATACATGTGTGATGCATCATGTTGTATGCATGCATGCGTGATATATCATGTTGTATGCATGCATATGTGATGTATCATATTGTATGCATGTATGTGTGATGTTTCATGTTGTATGCATGTATGTGTGATGTTTCATGTTATATGCATGCATGTGTGATGTATCATGATGTATGCATGCATGTGTGATGTATCATGTTGTACGCATCCATGCGTGATATATCACGTCGTATGCATGCATATGTGATGCATCATGTTGTATGCATACATGTGTGATGTATCATGTTGTATGCATGCATGTGTGATGTATCATGTTGTATGCATGCACGTGTGATGTATCATGATGTATGCATGCATGTGTGATGTATCATGCTGTATGCATGAATGTGTGATGCATCATGTTTTATGCATGCATGTGCGATGCATCATGTTGCATGCATACATGTGTGATGTATCATGTTGTATGCATGTATGTGTGATGTATCATGTTGTGTGCATGCATGTGCGATGCATCATGTTGTATGCATACATGTGTGATGCATCATGTTGTATGCATGCATGTGTGATGTATCATGTTGTATGCATGCATGTGCGATGCATCATGTTGTATGCATACATGTGTGATGCATCATGTTGTATGCATGCATGTGTGATGTATCATGTTGTATGCATGCATGTGTGATGTATCATGTTGTATGCATGCATATGTGATGTATCATGTTGTATGCATGCATGTGTGATGTATCATGTTGTATGCATGCATATGTGATGTATCATGTTGTGTGCATACATGTGTGATGCATCATGTTGTATGCATGCATGCGTGATATATCATGTTGTATGCATGCATATGTGATGTATCATATTGTATGCATGTATGTGTGATGTTTCATGTTGTATGCATGTATGTGTGATGTTTCATGTTGTATGCATGCATGTGTGATGCATCATGTTGTATGCATGCATGTGTGATGTATCATGTTGTATGCATGCATGCATGATGTATCATGTTGTATGCATGCATGCATGATGTATCATGTCGTATGCATGCATGTGTGAGGCATCATGTTGTATGCATGCATGTGTGGTGTATCATGTTGCGTGCATGCATGTGTGATGTATCATGTTGTATGTGTGATGTATCATGTTGTATGCATGAATGTGTGATGCATCATGTTGTATGCATGCATGTGTGATGTATCATGTTGTATGCATGTATGTGTGATGTATCATGTTGTATGCATGCATGTGTGATGTATCATGTTGTATGCATGCATGTGTGATGTATCATGTTGTATGCATGAATGTGTGATGCATCATGTTGTATGCATGCATGTGTGATGTATCATGTTGTATGCATGCATGTGTGATGTATCATGTTGTATGCATGCATGTGTGATGTATCATGTTGTATGCATGCATGTGTGATGTATCATGTTGTATGCATGCATGTGTGATGCATCATGTTGTATACATGCATGTGTGATGCATCATGTTGTATGCATGCATGTGTGGTGTATCAGGTTGTATGCATGCATGTGTGATACATCATGTTGTATGCATGCATGTGTGATGTATCATGTTGTATGCATGCATGTGGGATGTATCAGGTTGTATGCATGCATGTGTGATGCATCATGTTGTATGCATGCATGTGTGATGTACCATGTTGTATGCATGCATGTGGGATGCATCATGTTGTATGCATGCATGTGTGATGTATCATGTTGTATGCATGCATGTGTGATGCATCATGTTGTATACATGCATGTGTGATGCATCATGTTGTATGCATGCATGTGTGATGTATCATTTTGTATGCATGCATGTGTGATGTATCATGCTGTATGCATGCATGCGTGATGCATCATGTTGTATGCATGCATGTGTGATGCATCATGTTGTATGCATGCATGTGTGATATATCATGCTGTATGCATGCATGCATGTTGTATCAGGTTGTATTCATGCATGTGTGATGTATCATGATGTATGCATGCATGTGTGATGTATCATGTTGTATGCATGCATGTTCCATATAAACTCAAACTCAACTCAACTATCGGGAGCCAAATAAAACAAAATCAAATGAAATTCCATTTTGTTCTTGCCACGGCAGCTTGGCAACACCTAGAAAACACACACACACGCACATACACACACACGCACACACACATGCACACACACGATAATTAGAACACTAATAGCAGAGTTCTGTCTTAGTATTGGCGCAGTGTTTTCTTTTTCATTTCATGTAACGTCTCTGCTTACATGAACAGGTCACACTCGGTGCAGTGACCCTCAGGAAAGGCAAAAACTGAATCTTTTCAGGCCTTCCCAGATTAAAAAAAAACAAAAAAAACGGTTTGTTTCATCTCGTTGGTGAGGCAAAATATGAAACAAGTTAAGTCTGCGAGGACTTCCTTTGATGGAATGCGTGATTATCCCCATATTTTTTTTTTTTTTCTTTCTCAAAGTGACTTCTTAAATCTGCCGCATTAACGGGTCAATAAAATCCAAAGGCTCTTTATGAGGACAGCTGCTGTTTCTTCTTCCTTCATCCCTTGTCAACTCTTTTTCTCTGGACATACTGCAGGTCCTGGTGGGTTGCCGTGGCAACCGGCGTACGACTATTCTGAGGGGCTACAGGAAGAGAACATAGTGACGGTTAAGTCACCCCAAGGACCCTCTCTGGTCAACTGCATGAATTGTGTCGATTCAAAGGAGACGGTCTGAAGGGTTTGACACGAAGGACTAAATATTATACATCTACAATCAATCAATCAATCAATGTTTACTTATATAGCCCTAAATCACTAGTGTCTCAAAGGGCTGCACAAACCACTACAACATCCTCGGTAGGCCCACATAAGGGCAAGGAAAACTCACACCCAGTGGGACATCGGTGACAATAATGACTATGAGAACCTTGGAGAGGAGGAAAGCAATGGATGTCGAGCGGGTCTAACATGATACTGTGAAAGTTCAATCCATAATGGATCCAACACAGTCGCGAGAGTCCAGTCCAAAGCGGATCCAACACAGCAGCGAGAGTCCCGTTCACAGCGGAGCCAGCAGGAAACCATCCCAAGCGGAGGCGGATCAGCAGCGCAGAGATGTCCCCAGCCGATACACAGGCAAGCAGTACATGGCCACCGGATCGGACCGGACCCCCTCCACAAGGGAGAGTGGGACATAGAAGAAAAAGAAAAGAAACAGCAGATCAACTGGTCTAAAAAGGGAGTCTATTTAAAGGCTAGAGTATACAAGTGAGTTTTAAGGTGAGACTTAAATGCTTCTACTGAGGTGGCATCTCGAACTGTTACCGGGAGGGCATTCCAGAGTACTGGAGCCCGAACGGAAAACGCTCTATAGCCCGCAGACTTTTTTTGGGCTTTGGGAATCACTAATAAGCCGGAGTCCTTTGAACGCAGATTTCTTGCCGGGACATATGGTACAATACAATCGGCAAGATAGGATGGAGCTAGACCGTGTAGTATTTTATACGTAAGTAGTAAAACCTTAAAGTCACATCTTAAGTGCACAGGAAGCCAGTGCAGGTGAGCCAGTATAGGTATATATGTATGTATATATGTATATAAAGTTATATACAGTATAGGTATATATGTATGTATATATGTATATAAAGGTATATACAGTATAGGTATATATGTATGTATATATGTATATAAAGGTATATACAGTATAGGTATATATGTATGTATATATGTATATAAAGGTATATACAGTATAGGTATATATGTATGTATATATGTATATAAAGGTATATACAGTATAGGTATATATGTATGTATATATGTATATAAAGGTATATACAGTACAGGCGTAATGTGATCAAACTTTCTTGTTCTTGTCAAAAGTCTAACAGCCGCATTTTGTACCAACTGTAATCTTTTAATGCTAGACATGGGGAGACCCGAAAATAATACGTTACAGTAATCGAGACGAGGCGTAACAAACGCATGGATAATGATCTCAGCGTCTTTAGTGGACAGAATGGTGCGAATTTTAGCGATATTACGAGATGAAAGAAGGCCGTTTTAGTAACGCTTTTAATGTGTGCCTCAAAGGAGAGAGTTGGGTCGAAGATAATACCCAGATTCTTTTCCGTGTCGTATTGTTTAATTGTTTGGTTGTCAAATGTTAGAGTTGTATTATTACAAACATTTCAAAGCTTTTTTGCTTTTTAAACTGTCTTTCTGCAGGCATGCAGTATGCACCAATCCTGCAGGTCTTTCTTTATTGGTGTTCTCTGAGAACGCTGTCAGGTTTAATTACCGCAACACAACTCTCATGTAGGAGTGGATGATGCTGTTATCTACCTGCTGCATCGTGCTCACTCTCACCTGTGAGGATCATGTTCTTTGGTTTCTCCAGTGCCTTAAACGCCAATTCTGATGGGTGACAAGTTGCTCAGGATGGGTGTCAGTTCATCCATTGTCTCCTGTATCACTGATTACTTGTCTGACAGGCCCCAGTTTGTGCGACTGGGGAGCTCCCTGTCGGATACTGTGGTCAGTGGTGTAGGTGTTCCACAGGGGACTGTCCTGTCTCCTTTCCTGTTCACCCTGTACACCCCGGACTTCCAGTACAGTTCCAGGTTCTGCCACCTGAAGAAAAACTCTGACGACTCTGCTGTGGTCGGGTGTGTCGGAGAGGGAAAGGAATTGGAGTACAGGACACTGATCGCTGACTTTGTGGAGTGGTCTCAGGCGAACCATCTGGTCCTTAACGTCATACTTGCCAACCCTCACGAATTTTCCGGGAGTCTCCAGAAATTCAGCGCCTGTCCAGAAAACCTCCCGGGACAAATTTTATCTCCCAAAATCCAGACCTGACTCAATGTTGTTACCCTCTTAAACAGGACAATACTGCCATCTACTGTACATAGAATAGAATGTAAATATATTCTACATTTAAGTGGAGTCAAGGAACATGCATTAGGGAGCCTGTTCTGAAGCCCACAGTAAAGAGACGTAAATTGACTCCAACCCAATATATTACACCGTCGACGAGCAACATGAAGAAATACGCTTGCAAGTTCCAGAACGATTGGAAACAAGAATTTCAGTTTATCCAGGAGAGTTCAAAGGGGAAGGGGTATGTTGCTTGTAAATTTTGTAGAACAGACTTCTCCTTTGAACACGGCGGCCGAACAGATATACTCGGCGGAGCACAAAGCGTCCGCAGCGCAGCATCGTTCACAACCCAGAATTATGGCCCACCTCGCAAAATGGAGACCCGATGGTGTATTTTATGCTGAGACAAAGATGGCTATGCTGATAGCTGGAAGCAACATTCCGTTCTCATTTGCGGAAGTCTACAACAAATCCGTGAAGGATGTTCCCGGATTAGGAGATCGCTTGCCAATACGCAAATGGCAGAACAATGGTTATTCAAATAGTGAAAGGTAAGTGTTGTTGTTGTTTTTTTAGTAACCAGCAAGCACAGTACAGTTAGTAGAACAACTGTGTTTTTATTACGGTGTATTTGATAGGTGCCGTCGGAAAATCAACTATTTATTTTATTTATATATATATAATAAAATAAATATATATAGCTAGAATTCACTGAAATTCAAGTATTTCATACATATATATATATATATATATATATATATATATATATATATATATATATATATATACATATATATATATATATATATATAAATTAAATATATATGAAATACTCGAGTTGGTGAATTATACCCACCCCTCTTAACCACACCCTCTCCCCAACCACGCCCCCAACCCCATCCCCTGAAATCGGAGGTCTCAAGGTTGGCAAGTATCCTTAACGTGGACAAGACCAAGGAGCTGGTCATGGACTTCAGGAAGAGTATGACCCCGGTGGAGCCCATCAAGATCCAGGGCTGGGAGGTGGCAGTAGTGGGGCAGTATAAGTACATGGGAGTTCACTTGAACAGCAGACTGGACTGGAAGGACAACTGCAATACTTTTTACAAGAAGGGCATGAGCAGACTCTTTTTCCTGAGGACCTTAGGTCCTTTAATGTGTGCAGCAAGCTGTTGGAGATCTTTTATCGGTCTGTTGTGGCCAGTGCCCTGTACTTCGCAGTGCTTTGTTGGGGGAGCAGCACCAGCAAAAGAGACTCAAACCTGATTGATAAACTGATCCAGAAAGCCGGCCAAACTATTGGCTCGCAGTTGGAGGCGTTTGTGTCAGTGAGGGACAGGAGGACACTGGACGAACTGCTGGCCATAATACTCAATCCTGCCCACCCACTCCACCAGACAATTTGGTACAGCGGAGTACATACTCCAAAAGGCTCCTTCAGCTTCCTCCCCGCACTGTGCGATACAAGAACTCCTTCATTCCGCACTCCATCCAGCTGTGTAATCACTCCCCATACAGCAATATATAATATCTGTCTATTACCTGATACCTTCTATGTCAGATCTCTTTGTTTTTAAATGTCTATATTGTAACGTCTGGTTGGCATAGCGATGCCGGGTCCGTTCCTCCAAGGATGCGTCGGCAAGAACACAGCAAAAGGTAAGAATTAAAATATTTGTTAACCCTTGTATTATGTTGGGAAAATGACATTGATTGTGTTGCGGGTCGTTTTGACCCGCACTGTGTAAATGCACTCAGAACAGTCAAGAAAACAGGTTAAACCAATATCAATTTAGTTTTAGGTTATATAAACATTTAGAAAAGTGACATACAATACATTTTTTATTCCAATTGTATTATGTTAAGGGTCAATTTGACCCATTTCAGTTTTTGTGTTGATCAAAGTACTGGTTATCCTTTCTTTTTCTTGCTGAAATTTGGTTACTTTTCCTCATCTAGGGTCATGAACTGGTGTGTAAAATCTGGACACTTTGTTGTGTAGTGGAATGTTTGTGCAGAATTTGTATAAAAAGATGATGTTGCGAGTCATTTTGACCCAGGCGCTTTAATGTGGGTAAATAGCTGTTCAGATCCAAAAATAAACATGTCTCCTTGATGTACTTTTTACTTTGATGTACAATTGTTTGTATTTTGATTGTCTCTGGGACCCAGAGCCAGGTGTGTGAAGAGAGGGAACTTTCTCACACTTGTCGTTGTCTCCTCGGATGTCATCCTTCTGGAGCTCATTTTTGGTGAGTTTGTCAAAGAGATGACATGAGAACAGTGACAAGGACAAGTTTGAGAAAGTTCCCTCTCTTCACACACCTGGCTCTGGGTCTCAGAGGCAATCAAAATACAAACAATTGTACATCAAAGTAAAAGGTACATCAAAGAGACTTGTTTATTTTGGCTATTTACCCACATTAAAGTGTCTGGGTCAAAATGACCCGCAACATCATCTTTGTATACAAACTCTGCAAGACATTCCACCACTCAACAAAGCGTCCAGATTTTACACACCAGTTCATGACCCTAGATGAGGAAAACTCACCAAATTTCAGCAAGAAAAAGAAAGGATAACCAGTACTTTGATAAACACGAAAACTGAAATGGGTCAAATTGACCCTCAACATAATAGAAGGGTTGAAGTAGTAAAACAGGCTAGAACAAAAACACAGAAAAAGGTAGACGAATGGCACTAGCATGGAGGCTAGGAATAATAAACAGAAAAACACAAAACTTGGCACTAAGGCACACAAAAGGGAAAACAAAATATTTAGCATGAGAGCTAAGAATAAGCAATAAACGTAGCAGGGAAGCTAGCGAGTAATAATGAACAATAGCAGTCGTCACTTGTTGCATATGAGCAAATTAGGAACCCAAAATGAATAACGATAAGGGGCGAGCTTAAATAAGGGAGGTGATTAGTAAAACAGGTGTGCAGGGACCGTGAGTAGCAGGTGAACACAATATGAAACCATGGTGACGGACTAAACAGGAAGTAAGGAGTCAAACGACGGAGAATGATGCAAAACAAGGAAACAAAGCAACAATATGGATTGATCTGAGCAGCGGATGGCAACATATATTCTATTTTCTGCTGGATTTACTCTCTATTTTATGCTGGGGCTGCCACATATACTGTAATATTGTACATAGTAATTGGTATATATTGTATATATGTTATAGACATAATATATCTGTATATATAATATAATGCACACCTATTAAGTATATATTGTATATATTCGCAGATACGTTATATTTTATATTGCTATATCTAGTCTATTTATACCTGCATTGTCCTTTCCATCCTTACACTTTCCATCATTGTAACTGAGAAACTGAGTTAAACAATTTCCCTTGTGGATCATTAAAGTTTGTCTAAGTCTAAGTCTAAGTCATCACTGTTTGGGCGACCTCTGCCTTTGCAGCACTCCCACATTATCTATGCGGATTAATCACATAAGATACATTTGGGGGCATAAGCATCAAAATGCGGCTGCTAGACTTTTGACAAGAACAAGAAAGTTTGATCACATTACGCTTGTACTGTATATACCTTTATATACATATATACATACATATATACCTATACTGTATATACCTTTATATATATATACATACATATATACCTATACTGTATATACCTTTATATACATATATACATACATATATACCTATACTGTATATACCTTTATATACATATATACATACATATATACCTGTACTGTATATACCTTTATATACATATATACATAAATATATACCTATACTGTATATACCTTTATATACATATATACATACATATATACCTATACTGTATATACCTTTATATACATATATACATACATATATACCTATACTGTATATACCTTTATATACATATATACATACATATATACCTGTACTGTATATACCTTTATATACATATATACATACATATATACCTATACTGTATATACCTTTATATACATATATACATACATATATACCTATACTGTATATACCTTTATATACATATATACATACATATATACCTGTACTGTATATACCTTTATATACATATATACATACATATATACCTGTACTGTATATACCTTTATATACATATATACATACATATATACCTATACTGTATATACCTTTATATACATATATACATACATATATACCTATACTGTATATACCTTTATATACATATATACATACACATATACCTGTACTGGCTCACCTGCACTGGCTTCCTGTGCACTTAAGATGTGACTTTAAGGTTTTACTACTTACGTATAAAATACTACACGGTCTAGCTCCATCCTATCTTGCCGATTGTATTGTACCGTATGTCCTGGCAAGAAATCTGCCTTCAAAAGACTCCAGCTTATTAGTGATTCCTAGAGCCCAAAAAAAGTCTGCGGGCTATAGAGCGTTTTCCGTTCGGGCTCCAGTACTCTGGAATGCCCTCCCGGTAACAGTTCGAGATGCTACCTCAGTAGAAGCATTTAAGTCTCACCTTAAAACTCATCTGTATACTCTAGCCTTTAAACAGACCTCCTTTTTAGACCAGTTGATCTGCCGCTTCTTTTCTTTCTCCTATGTCCCCCCCTCCCTTGTGGAGGGGGTCCGGTCCGATGACCATGGATGAAGTACTGGCTGTCCAGAGTTGAGACCCAGGATGGACCGCTCGCCTGTGTATCGGTTGGGGATATCTCTACGCTGCTGATCTGCCTCCGCTTGAGATGGTTTCCTGTGGACGGGACTCTCGCTGCTGTCTTGGATCCGCTTTGAACTGAACTCTTGCGGCTGTGTTGGAGCCACTATGGATTGAACTTTCACAGTATCATGTTAGACCCGCTCGACATCCATTGCTTTCGGTCTGGAGCTCATCTCAGGTCCTCTCCAAGGTTTCTCATAGTCAGCATTGTCACTGGCGTCCCACAGAATGTGAATTCTCCCTGCCCACTGGGTGTGAGTTTTCCTTGCCCTTTTGTGGGTTCTTCCGAGGATGTTGTAGTCGTAATGATTTGTGCAGTCCTTTGAGACATTTGTGATTTGGGGCTATATAAATAAACATTGATTGATTGATTGATTCATGTCTACTTCACAATTTATCAAACAGAGAAGATGTAAGCAAGCAGAGAATTGCACTTTTGTGTTGAAAACCAGAAACTTTTTTGGCAAGGATATGAAGAGAATAATTATCTGCGTCAAGGTGTTTTTTATTAGCGTGGGTTCATTTATTTGTTTGTTGGAGTGTGACTTTTTCCTAGTTTTCTTCTTTTTTTTTAATGTATCAACCGACGTTTTTTAACAAATAATGGGTAGGTATTCTTTCAAGGATGTTCCAATTAAAAGTCAAACTTTCTTTATGTTATTGTAGAAGAAAATCATACTCCTGGCAAAATACACAGAATGTGTATGAAATGTTGGATTCATATTGAATATATGGCAACAACTAAATGTGAAAAATCAAATTCCATACATTCACATGGTTATTATTGTGGAATTATAGCCATTCTTATTTTGGTTTTTGAGTCCTTTTGTGTTTTCTGATTGTTTTGGACTCTTCCGGACCTGACTTTGTTTGTGCACTTCCTTATTTATCTTGTTACCATGGTTTCGCATTTGTTCCACCTGCTCTGCCTTTTGACCCGCACCTGTGGTAATTGTTTACTTCTGTATTTAAGCCTGCCTTCTCCCTCCGTTCATCCTTGATCCTTTGTTTGCGGTAAGCAACACTCACGGGACGTTTTTGTAAGTCTGTATTCCATGCTAAGTCACGTCATTCTGGACTTTTGACTTCCTGCTAAATTAGCTTAGCTTCCCCTGCGTAGGCATGCGCTTTCCTTTGCCTGTTTTTTGTACCAGTGTTATTTTATTTTTGTATTAAACCAAGCTCTTACCTGTTATTTGTCAGGCTTGGACTTGGTCTTGGGTTGTTTTCCCGAGTTCGAGATGCTACCTCAGTAGAAGCATTTAAGTCTCATCTTAAAACTCATCTGTATACTCTAGCCTTTAAATAGACCTCCTTTCTAGACCAGTTGATCTGCCGCTTCTTTTCTTTCTCCTATGTCCCCCCCTCCCTTGTGGAGGGGGTCCGGTCCGATGACCATGGATGAAGTACTGGCTGTCCAGAGTCGAGACCCAGGATGGACCGCTCGTCGGGACCCAGGATGGACCGCTCGCCTGTATCGGTTGGGGACATCTCTACGCTGCTGATCCGCTTGAGATGGTTTCCTGTGGACGGGACTCTCACTGCTGTCTTGGAGCCACTATGGATTGAACTTTCACAGTATCATGTTAGACCCGCTCGACATCCATTGCTTTCGGTCCCCTAGAGAGGGGGGGTTGCCCACATCTGAGGTCCTCTCCAAGGTTTCTCATAGTCAGCATTGTCACTGGCGTCCCACTGGATGTGAATTCTCCCTGCCCACTGGGTGTGAGTTTTCCTTGCCCTTTTGTGGGTTCTTCCGAGGATGTTGTAGTCGTAATGATTTGTGCAGTCCTTTGAGACATTTGTGATTTGGGGCTATATAAATAAACATTGATTGATTGATTGATTGAGGTGCAAAGCGAATGGAGTGGAAACGGCGTGAAGGTAGGTACATCTTTATTTTAACACTAAAACTAAAAAACAGGAACCAACAAAAAGCGCGCACAATGGCAGTACAAAAAAACTGGGCTATGAAATAAAAGACTAGCACGGAGGGTATAAACTACAAACATGAAACAAAAACACTTGCGCGGTGGCATGAATAACAAAAACTTACGTGGACAAAATGGACAGCATTGCAAGGCATGAAGCAGATAATCGAGGGCGTGAATGAGGTGATGTTGCCAGACTGACTACATGGTAACTGTGGCTTAAATAATGAACATGATAAGTGAAAACAGGTGTGAGACAAGACAGGTGAACTGATTGGTCATCATGGTAACAAAACAGGGAGTGGAAAAAAAAGGAACCTAGAGTCCAAAGGTTAAAAGCACCTGGCATTTCTAGGCAGTCTCCCATCCAAGTACTAACCCGGCCAGACACTGCTTAGCTTTGAGAACAGATAAGATTGGGGATGCTCAGGGTAGTATGGCCGTACAAAACTCATGATCAGACATGACAGAAAACTAAATCAGTTGGCATGGTAAAACAAACAAGGAAATGCCAAACAGAACTAAATGTCCAAAAAACTAAACATAGCATGACCAAAACAAAACATGAACCATAGGCGTGACACTATTCCTATCCCATCCATCCATCCATCTTCTTCCGCTTATCCGAGGTCGGGTCGCGGGGGCAACAGCCTAAGCAGGGAAACCCAGACTGCCCTCTCCCCAGCCACTTCGTCTAGCTCTTCCCGGGGGATCCCGAGGCGTTCCCAGGCCAGCCGGGAGACATAGTCTTCCCAACGTGTCCTGGGTCTTCCCCGTGGCCTCCTACCGGTTGGACGTGCCCTAAACACCTCCCTAGGGAGGCGTTCGGGTGGCATCCTGACCAGATGCCCGAACCACCTCATCTGGCTCCTCTCCATGTGGAGGAGCAGCGGCTTTACTTTGAGTTCCTCCCGGATGGCAGAGCTTCTCACCCTATCTCTAAGGGAGGGACCTGGAAACTCATTTGGGCCGCTTGTACCCGTGATCTTATCCTTTCGGTCATGACCCAAAGCTCATGACCATAGGTGAGGATGGGAACGTAGATCGACCGGTAAATTGAGGGCTTTGCCTTCCGGCTCAGCTCCTTCTTCACCACAACGGATCGATACAACGTCCGCATTACTGAAGACGCCGCACCGATCCGCCTGTCGATCTCACGATCCACTCTTCCCTCACTCGTGAACAAGACTCCTAGGTACTTGAACTCCTCCACTTGGGGCAGGGTCTCCTCCCCAACCCGGAGATGGCATTCCACCCTTTTCCGGGCGAGAACCATGGACTCGGACTTGGAGGAGCTGATTCTCATTCCGGTCGCGTCACACTCGGCTGCGAACCGATCCAGTGAGAGCTGAAGATCCCGGTCAGATGAAGCCATCAGGACCACATCATCTGCAAAAAGCAGAGACCTAATCCCGCGGTCACCAAACCGGAACCCCTCAACGCCTTGACTGCTCCTAGAAATTCAGTCCATAAAAGTTATGAACAGAATGGGTGACAAAGGACAGCCTTGGCGGAGTCCAACCCTCACTGGAAATGTGTTCGACTTACTGCCAGCAATGCGGACCAAGCTCTGACACTGATCATACAGGGAGCGGACATCCACAATAAGACAGTCCGATACCCCATACTCTCTGAGCACTCCCCACAGGACTTCCCGAGGGACACGGTCGAATGCCTTCTCCAAGTCCACAAAGCACATGTAGACTGGTTGGGCAAACTCCCATGCACCCTCAAGAACCCTGCCCAGAATATAGAGCTGGTCCACAGTTCCACGACCAGGACGAAAACCACACTGTTTCTCCTGAATCCGAGGTTCGACTATTCCATTTTGCATCTTGGGGTGACAACTCGTGCATCTTTATGCGCGGCCCCTTGTGACAAGTCCAGTCCATAGTGGGGTCAGCAGGAGACCATCCCGAGCGGAGACGGGTCAGCAGCTCAGAGATGTCCCCCGACCGATGCACAGGCGAGCGGTCCACCCCGGGTTTTATTTATTTATCAAAGGTAAATTGAGCGAACGCCTCCCTAGGGAGGTGTTTAGGGCACGTCCAACCGGTCGGAGGCCACGGGGAAGACCCAGGACACGTTGGGAAGACTATGTCTCCCGGCTGGCCTGGGAACGCCTCGGGATCCCCCGGGAAGAGCTCGACGAAGTGGCTGGGGAGAGGGAAGTCTGGGTTTCCCTGCTTAGGCTGTTGCCCCCGCGACCCGACCTCGGATAAGCGGAAGATGATGGATGGATGGATGGAAATTGAGCGAATTGGCTATTAATGGCCATTTATTTATCAATCAATCAATCAATGTTTACTTATATAGCCCTAAATCACTAGTGTCTCAAAGGGCTGCGCAAACCACTACGACATCCTCGGTAGGCCCACATAAGGGCAAGGAAAACTCACACCCAGTGGGACGTCGGTGACAATGATGACTATGAGAACCTTGGAGAGGAGGAAAGCAATGGATGTCGAGCGGGTCTAACATGATACTGTGAAAGTTCAATCCACAATGGATCCAACACAGTCGCGAGAGTCCAGTCCAAAGCGGATCCAACACAACAACGAGAGTCCCGTTCACAGCGGAGCCAGCAGGAAACCATCCCAAGCGGAGGCGGATCAGCAGCGCAGAAATGTCCCCAGCCGATACACAGGCAAGCAGTACATGGCCACCGGATTGGACCGGACCCCCTCCACAAGGGAGAGTGGGACATAGAAGAAAAAGAAAAGAAACGGCAGATCAACTGGTCCAAAAAGGGAGTCTATTTAAAGGCTAGAGTATACAAATGAGTTTTAAGGTGAGACTTAAATGCTTCTACTGAGGTGGCATCTCAAACTTTTACTGGGAGGGCATTCCAGAGTACTGGAGCCCGAAATGAAAACGCTCTATAGCCCACATACTTTTTTTGGGCTCTAGGAATCACTAATAAGCCGGAGTCCTTTGAACGCAGATTTCTTGCCGGGACATATGGTACAATACAATCGGCAAGATAGGATGGAGCTAGACCGTGTAGTATTTTATACGTAAGTAGTAAAACCTTAAAGTCACATCTTAAGTGCACAGGAAGCCAGTGCAGGTGAGCCAGTACAGGTATATATGTATGTATATATGTATATAAAGGTATATACAGTATAGGTATAAATGTATGTATATATGTATATAAAGGTATATACAGTATAGGAATATATGTATGTATATATGTATATAAAGGTATATACAGTATAGGTATATATGTATGTATATATGTTTATAAAGGTATATACAGTATAGGTATATATGTATGTATATATGTATATAAAGGTATATACAGTACAGGCGTAATGTGATCAAACTTTCTTGTTCTTGTCAAAAGTCTAGCAGCCGCATTTTGTACCAACTGTAATCTTTTAATGCTAGACATGGGGAGACCCGAAAATAATACGTTACAGTAATCGAGGCGAGACGTAACAAACGCATGGATAATGATCTCGGCGTCTTTAGTGGACAGAATGGAGCGAATTTTAGCGATATTACGGAGATGAAAGAAGTCCGTTTTAGTAATGATTTTAATGTGTGACTCAAAGGAGAGAGTTGGGTGGAAGATAATACCCAGATTCTTTACCGAGTCGCCTTGTTTTATTGTTTGGTTGTCAAATGTTAGAGTTGTATTATTAAATAGAGGTCGGTGTCTAGCAGGACCGATAATCAGCATTTCCGTTTTTTTGGCGCTGAGTTGCAAAAAGTTAGCGGACATCCATTGTTTAATTTCATTAAGACACGCCTCCAGCTGACTACAATCCGGCGTGTTGGTCAGCTTTAGGGGCATGTAGAGTTGGGTGTCATCAGCATAACATTGAAAGCTAAGTGAGTATCAAACTGGTAGCCCTTCGCATTAATCAGTACCCAAGAAGTAGTTCTTGGTTTCAAAAAGGTTGGTGACCCCTGACTTAGAGTATGTTCCCCTAGTGTCCAAATAACTCTAAATTAAGTCTTTGTTACTTAGATTATGTTCCCCATACTAAAGTGTTACCAAAAACATAAATATTTGACTTGAATTTGAAAAAAAATACAGTTTGTTTTTCACTAAAGAAGGTTTTGGTGAATCCGCATATGAAACTGGTGGAGTTCAGTACCTCCAACAAGGTTAAGAAGCACTAATTTAAACTTAACACCAATGAGTTGACTGATGAACATTTTCACATCATTTATTCAGAAAGGAAGAAAAAAATCCAATAACCGCAAGTTGTAAGTGTAAAAAAAAACTAAACATTATGATTTGTACATTTTTAGAATGTGCTTTTTCTATTTTTAAACAAAGGAAACAATCTGAAGTTGTCTTTATTTTTAAGTTGTTAGCTTTCACTGTTATGCTGATGACACCCAACTCTACATGCCCCTAAAGCTGACCAACACGCCGGATTGTAGTCAGCTGGAGGCGTGTCTTAATGAAATTGAACAATGGATGTCCGCTAACTTTTTGCAACTCAACGCAAAAAAAACGGAAATGCTGATTATCGGTCCTGCTAGACACCGACCTCTATTTAATAATACAACTCTAACATTTGACAACCAAACAATTAAACAAGGCGACTCGGTAAAGAATCTGGGTATTATCTTTGACCCAACTCTCTCCTTTGAGGCACACATTAAAAGCGTTACTAAAACGGCCTTCTTTCATCTCCGTAACATCGCTAAAATTCGCTCCATTCTGTCCACTAAAGACGCCGAGATCATTATCCATGCGTTTGTTACGTCTCGCCTCGACTACTGTAACGTATTATTTTCGGGTCTCCCCATGTCTAGCATTAAAAGATTACAGTTGGTACAAAATGCGGCTGCTAGACTTTTGACAAGAACAAGAAAGTTTGATCACATTACGCCTGTACTGTATATACCTTTATATACATATATACATACATATATACCTATACTGTATATACCTTTATATACATATATACATACATATATACCTGTACTGGCTCACCTGCACTGGCTTCCTGTGCACTTAAGATGTGACTTTAAGGTTTTACTACTTACGTCTAAAATACTACACGGTCTAGCTCCATCCTATCTTGCCGATTGTATTGTACCATATGTCCCGGCAAGAAATCTGCGTTCAAAGGACTCCGGCTTATTAGTGATTCCCAAAGCCCAAAAAAAGTCTGCGGGCTATAGAGCATTTTCCGTTCGGGCTCCAGTACTCTGGAATGCCCTCCCGGTAACAGTTCGCGATGCCACCTCAGTAGAAGCATTTAAGTCTCACCTTAAAACTCATTTGTATACTCTAGCCTTTAAATAGACTCCCTTTTTAGACCAGTTGATCTGCCATTTCTTTTCTTTTTCTTCTATGTCCCACTCTCCCGTGTGGAGGGGGTCCGGTCCGATCCGGTGGCCATGTACTGCTTGCCTGTGTATCGGCTGGGGACATCTCTGCGCTGCTGGTCCGCCTACGCTTGGGATGGTTTCCTGCTGGCTCCGCTGTGAACGGGACTCTCGCTGCTGTGTCTTGGATCCTCTTTGGACTGGACTCTCGCGACTGTGTTGGATCCATTGTGGATTGAACTTTCACAGTATCATGTTAGACCCGCTCGACATCCATTGCTTTCCTCCTCTCCAAGGTTCTCATAGTCATCATTGTCACCGACGTCCCACTGGGTGTGAGTTTTCCTTGCCCTTATGTGGGCCTACAGAGGATGTCGTGGTGGTTTGTGCAGCCCTTTGAGACACTAGTGATTTAGGGCTATATAAGTAAACATTGATTGATTGATTGATTGAAGTTATCGTGCTGTGATTTTACCAGTCCGGCCCACTTGGGAGTAGATTTTTCTCCAAGCTGGACACTCCCAGATCCCAAGATCACGCTCTCAGGAACTTTTCCAAGTCCCGGCTTATTTAAGACAATTTTGGGAATAAGTCTTCTTTTTTCATACCTTCACTCAAGTGCGGAACTGTATTCCTTTCCAAAAAAAAAAAAAAAGGACAACGCATACTTTTTCACCATTCCAAAAAGAACACAGAAGCTTTCTGTTGAAGAGAACCTCCTGTGAGTCCTGACAGACCCGGTCTGCGATCCAAGTCCCTTGCTGCCTTACACTATGTGTGTTGTTTCTTTTTAATTGTGTGGTTTTTTTTTTGTGTGCTGCAGAGCAAGAAACCCGCTGCAAGCCAGTCTTTAACCGAGTCAGGCCCCATTAACTGTAACAAAACTGTTGCTTTTAATCTTTCCTGTTTAATAAATGCAATGAATCGTTCCCTTGGATCCAGAAAACACTCTGAATATGAAGGACAAAGTCCTCCATTCCGCAAATGTGACTTAATTAAGTCCTGACTTTTTAGTTGTAGAATAGTTCACAATCGTGCATTGTTTTCCCTTTTATGTGCCTTAGTGCTGAGTTCAGTGTTTTTCCGTTTATTATTCCTAGCCCCCATTCTAGCGCCATCCGTCTACCTTTTTCTGTTAGCACAAGCGTTTTTGTTCTAGCCTGTTTTACTACTTCAACCCTTCTATTATGTTGAGGGTCAATTTGACCCATTTCAGTGTTTGTGTTTATCAAAGTACTGGTTATCCTTTCTTTTTCTTGCTGAAATTTGGTGACTTTTCCTCATCTAGGGTCATGAACTGGTGTGTAAAATCTGGACACTTTGTTGAGTGGTGGAATGTCTTGCAGAGTTTGTATACAAAGATGATGTTGCGGGTCATTTTGACCCAGACGCTTTAATGTGGGTAAATAGCCAACATAAACAAGTCTCTTTGATGTACTTTGTACTTTGATGTGCAATTGTTTGTATTTTGATTGCCTCTGAGACCCAGAGCCAGGTGTGTGAAGAGAGGGAACTTTCTAACACTTGTCCTTGTCTCCCCAGATGTCATCCTTCTGGAGCTCATTTTTGGTGAGTTTGACATGAGAACAGTGACAAGGACAAGTTTGAGAAAGTTCCCTCTCTTCACACACCTGGCTCTGGGTCTCAGAGGCAATCAAAATACAAACAATTATACATCAAAGTACAAAGGCAGAGGTCGCCCAAACAGTGATGACTTAGACTTAGACTTAGACAAACTTTTTAGTTGTAGAATAGTTCACAATCGTGCATTTAGAGCAGGGGTGTCAAACTCAAAAACAGAACAAAGTCGCGGGCCAAGGTCGAACAAATGAACCTTTTATTAGGGACCCAAACTAGTTTTGTGTTGAATATTGAACAAGCAAGGCTTATATAACTTTATAGTATATATATATATAACTTTGTGTTATTTGTTGTGGTCCCCTTTAATTAGAAAAGTACCGAAAAGTGCCAAAATACTTTTGGTACTGATACCGGTACCAAAATACTGGTATCGGGACGACACTAATACACCCACTAGAACAGGGGTCTCAAACTCAATTTACCTGGGGGCCACTGGATGCAGAGTCTGGGTAAGTCTGGGCCGCCAGGAAAGATTTCTTAAAAAATACATTTTTAAATATCTTTATTTTTATTTTCAACACAAAATAAAATCAAAATATGAATGAACAAAATGAGGATTAAGACATGTGAGGCTATGCAAAAAAAAAATAATAATAATAATAACAGTTTTAATTGGTCCTGGTTATCAGGGACTGTTATTACTGCCGGTATTACTGACGGACAGATGTCGCGGTGCGACTCCAGCCAGGCACGTTATAAAACCCCTCGTCTCCATGGCAACATCTCTGTCGCTTTCACAGCTACATAAGTTGTTATGCTTCAAATCAGGTCATCATGGAGTGTATAAAAAAGAAGGGAAGACCAAGCCTGAGTGTGTGCTCTTTCTTAATTCTTTCACGAGGGTTCACCATCTTTTGTCTCTGGAGACAGTCTGTTTTCATATCGATTCAATCCAACTTTGTACTATCTGATTGTGAGTAATTAAAACTGTTGTAACAAACTCTCTATGTTCCAGTTTAAGATTCAGACTTTTCGACCACATTAAATTGGCTACCACTAACAGGATGAATCCCCGACATTTTCCACTACATAAAATTGGCGTCACGAACAGGATTTTCCACTAAACACTCATTTGCCGCTTTTCCACTAATGCAGGGGTAGGCAACCCAGAACATTGAAAGAGCCATTTTGGACCCAAATAACATAAATCGTCTCTGTCTGGAGCAAATGAGGGGGGTTTAGGGGGTTTTCTCTGCTTGCATCACGCAAGTGACGTCAATGTTCGGCCCTCGAGTGCCACATACCACACCGTGATTGGTAGATTCCTTCAGCTCCGCACACAACGCTGTCAAGCACCATTCATACAAAACTCGCTGGTCGCACCGACAGTAAATTTTCTTATTAAGGTGGGGGCAGCAAAATAACGTCTCGCGAGCCAAAGTGTCTGAGACCCCTGCAGTAGCAGAAATATAGATGGGAGCCTATGATCCGATGCGCCTAATTGCCTGGAAAGTACGGTATGTAAAAGAAAACTGGTTTCAGGGACCAAACACACAGAGTGTATTGCCATCAGGTCAGCATTTGTCTTCCTCCCGTGTGATCCGGGCTGAAAGGGCGCCCCTGGGGCAAAAGGGCGAGTGAGCATAGACTAATATCTGTGTTGAACTGAAGGGAGGTGCACAGTCTATCTGATTGTGAGTAATTAAAACTGTTGTAACAAACTCTATGTTCCTGTTTATAATTCGGACTTTTCAACCACAAGAAATTCAATCCAACTTTGTACTATCTGATTGTGAGTAATTAAAACTGTTGTAACAAACTCTCTATGTTCCTGTTTAAGATTCAGACTTTTCGACCACATTAAATTGGCTACCACTAACAGGATGAATCCCCGACATTTTCCACTACATAAAATTGGCGTCACGAACAGGATTTTCCACTAAACACTCATTTGCCGCTTTTCCACTAATGCAGGGGTAGGCAACCCAGAACATTGAAAGAGCCATTTTGGACCCAAATAACATAAATCGTCTCTGTCTGGAGCAAATGATGGGGGTTTAGGGGGGTTTCTCTGCTTGCATCACGCAAGTGACGTCAATGTTCGGCCCTCGAGTGCCACATACCACACCGTGATTGGTAGATTCATACAAAACTCGCTGGCCGCACAGACATTAAACTTTCTTATTAAGGTGGGGGCAGCAAAATAACGTCTCGCAAGCCAACGTGTCTGAGACCCCTGCACTAGCAGAAATATAGATGGGAGCCTATGATCCGATGCGCCCTATGGCCTGGAAAGTACGGTATGTAAAAGAAAACTGGTTTCAGGGACCAAACACACAGAGTGTATTGCCATCAGGTCAGCATTTGTCTTCCTCCCGTGTGATCCGGGCTGAAAGGGCGCCGCTGGGGCAAAAGGGCGAGTGAGCATAGAGTAATATCTGTGTAGCACTGAAGGGAGGTGCACAGTCTATCTGATTGTGAGTAATTAAAACTGTTGTAACAAACTCTCTATGTTCCTGTTTATGATTCGGACTTTTCGACCCCAAAAAATTCAATCCAACTTTGTACTATCTGATTGTGAGTAATTAAAACTGTTGTAACAAACTCTCTATGTTCCAGTTTAAGATTCAGACTTTTCGACCACATTAAATTGGCTACCACTAACAGGATGAATCCCCGACATTTTCCACTACATAAAATTAGCATCACGAACAGGATTTTCCACTAAACACTCATTTGCCGCTTTTCCACTAATGCAGGGGTAGGCAACCCAGAACATTGAAAGAGCCATTTTGGACTCAAATAACATAAATCGTCTCTGTCTGGAGCAAATGAGGGGGGTTTAGGAGGTTTTCTCTGCTTGCATCATGCAAGTGACGTCAATGTTCGGCCCTCGAGTGCCACATACCACACCGTGATTGGTAGATTCATACAAAACTCGCTGGCCGCACAGACATTAAACTTTCTTATTAAGGTGGGGGCACCCAAATAACGTCTCGCGAGCCAACGTGTCTGAGATCTCTGCTCTAGCAGAAATATAGATGGGAGCCTATCATCCGATGCGCCCTATGGTCTGGAAAGTACGGTATGTAAAAGAAAACAAAGTATGGTTTCAGGGACCAAACACACACAGTGTATTGCCATCAGGTCAGCATTTGTCTTGTGTGATCCGGGCTGAAAGGCCGCCACTGGGGCAAAAGGGCGAGTGAGCATAGAGTAATATCTGTGTAGCACTGAAGGGAGGTGCACACTCTATCTGATTGTGAGTAATTAAAACTGTTGTTACAAACTCTCTATTTTCCTGTTTATGATTCAGACTTTTCAACCACAAAAAATTCAATCCAACTTTGTACTATCTGATTGTGAGTAATTAAAACTGTAGTAACAAACTCTCTATGTTCCTGTTTATGATTCAGACTTTTCGACCACATTAAATTGGCTACCACTAACAGGATGAATCCTCGACATTTTCCACTACATAAAATTGGTGTCACGAACAGGATTTCCCACTAAACACTCATTTGCCGCTTTTCCACTAATGCAGGGGTAGGCAACCCAGAACATTGAAAGAGCCATTTTGGACTCAAATAACATAAATCGTCTCAGTCTGGAGCAAATGAGGGGGGTTTAGGGGGGTTTCTCTGCTTGCATCACGCAAGTGACGTCAATGTTCGGCCCTCGAGTGCCACATACCACACCGTGATTGGTAGATTCATACAAAATTGTCTGGCCGCACTGACATTAAACTTTCTTATTAAGGTGGGGGCACCCAAATAACGTCTCGCGAGCCAACGTGTCTGAGATCTCTGCTCTAGCAGAAATATAGATGGGAGCCTATCATCCGATGCGCCCTATGGTCTGGAAAGTACGGTATGTAAAAGAAAACAAAGTATGGTTTCAGGGACCAAACACACATAGTGTATTGCCATCAGGTCAGCATTTGTCTTGTGTGATCCGGGCTGAAAGGCCGCCACTGGGGCAAAAGGGCGGGTGAGCATAGAGTAATATCTGTGTAGCACTGAAGGGAGGTGCACAGTCTATCTGATTGTGAGTAATTAAAACTGTTGTTACAAACTCTCTACGTTCCTGTTTATGATTCAGACTTTTCAACCACAAAAAATTCAATCCAACTTTGTACTATCTGATTGTGAGTAATTAAAACTGTAGTAACAAACTCTCTATGTTCCTGTTTATGATTCGGACTTTTCGACCACATAAAATTGGCTACCACTAAGAGGATGAATCCCCGACATTTTCCACTACATAAAATTGGCATCACGAACAGGATTTTCCACTAAACACTCATTTGCCGCTTTTCCACTAATGCAGGGGTAGGCAACCCAGAACATTGAAAGAGCCATTTTGGACTCAAATAACATAAATCGTCTCTGTCTGGAGCAAATGAGGGGGGTTTAGGGGGTTTTCTCTGCTTGCATCATGCAAGTGACGTCAATGTTCGGCCCTCGAGTGCCACATACCACACCGTGATTGGTAGATTCATACAAAACTCGCTGGCCGCACAGACATTAAACTTTCTTATTAAGGTGGGGGCACCCAAATAACGTCTCGCGAGCCAACGTGTCTGAGACCCCTGCACTAGCAGAAATATAGATGGGAGCCTATCATCCGATGCGCCCTATGGCCTGGAAAGTACGGTATGTAAAAGAAAACTGGTTTCAGGGACCAAACACACAGAGTGTATTGCCATCAGGTCAGCATTTGTCTTGTGTGATCCGGGCTGAAAGGCCGCCGCTGGGGCAAAAGGGCGAGTGAGCATAGAGTAATATCTGTGTAGCACTGAAGGGAGGTGCACAGTCTATCTGATTGTGAGTAATTAAAACTGTTGTTACAAACTCTCTATGTTCCTGTTTATGATTCAGACTTTTCAACCACAAAAAATTCAATCCAACTTTGTACTATCTGATTGTGAGTAATTAAAACTGTAGTAACAAACTCTCTATGTTCCTGTTTATGATTCGGACTTTTCGACCACATAAAATTGGCTACCACTAAGAGGATGAATCCCCGACATTTTCCACTACATAAAATTGGCGTCACGAACAGGATTTTCCACTAAACACTCATTTGCCGCTTTTCCACTAATGCAGGGGTAGGCAACCCAGAACATTGAAAGAGCCATTTTGGACCCAAATAACCTAAATTGTCTCTGTCTGGAGCAAATGAAGGGGGTTTAGGGGGGTTTCTCTGCTTGCATCATGCAAGTGACGTCAATGTTCGGCCCTCGAGTGCCACATACCACACCGTGATTGGTAGATTCATACAAAACTCGCTGGCCGCACAGACATTAAACTTTCTTATTAAGGTGGGGGCACCCAAATAACGTCTCGCGAGCCAACGTGTCTGAGACCCCTGCACTAGCAGAAATTTAGATGGGAGCCTATCATCCGATGCGCCCTATGGCCTGGAAAGTACGGTATGTAAAAGAAAACTGGTTTCAGGGACCAAACACACAGAGTGTATTGCCATCAGGTCAGCATTTGTCTTCCTCCCGTGTGATCCGGGCTGAAAGGCCGCCGCTGGGGCAAAAGGGCGAGTGAGCATAGAGGAATATCTGTGTAGCACTGAAGGGAGGTGCACAGTCTAACAGTGATACCGGAGGGCTTAATTCTATCATAAGAAAAGCGTGATGAAGGCAGGGTGACACAGTTGAGGGGAGGAAGAGGACAACTGAGGCGATACGGGCACAAGTGGACAGAATCAGATTACCACGCTCTTTCCGGGGGGGAGCTGAGGGGTACGTCGGTTGCGGCGGTGACACTCATCCGACCTGATTTAAACGACAGGAGCGTAAGGAATGGAGACCTCGGCTCGGCTCGACCGTCCGCCGACTTGACCGGCGAGCAGAGAGTGTGCGAGAGGAGAGGAATCGGTCATGCTTGGAGTGAGATGCTGCCTAATGGTCCAGAGGCCGGCGCTGACTGAGTCGCTGTGACTGCCCGGTCTGGGTCAGGAAACATCTGAAAGGCTAAAAAGTCATGATGTGTTTGTTTTTTCTCTCTCTCTCTGAGTGCAGAGCTCACAATTATCGACGTGTGACCAGACTGCTAAGTGTAATTCTTGAAAAAAAAAAGAAACGATGAAACAATCCCAATAAAATATGCCCCCTTGTGGCTGACAGCTGCTTTGGGATGACGGATGCTGCTTAGCTAATCTTTTCATGCTCTTGCAGGAGAATCGATGTTCCAAAAAAATATATAATAATAATAGTTTCCACACTGCAAAAAGTCAGTGTTCAAAAACAAAAATACAAATTTAGGGGTCTTTTACTCTAACTAAGGAAAATTATCTGCCAATAGAACAAGACTTTCCAAAACAAGTCAAATTAGATAACCTCAAAGAACCCCAAAATACCTTAAAATAAGTATATCAATCAATCAATCAATGTTTACTTATATAGCCCTAAATCACTAGTGTCTCAAAGGGCTGCACAAACCACCACGACATCTTCGGTAGGCCCACATAAGGGCAAGGAAAACTCACACCCAGTGGGACGTCGGTGACAATGATGACTATGAGAACCTTAGAGAGGAGGAAAGCAATGGATGTCGAGCGGGTCTAACATGATACTGTGAAAGTTCAATCCATAATGGATCCAACACAGTCGCGAGAGTCCAGTCCAAAGCGGATCCAACACAGCAGCGAGAGTCCCGTTCACAGCGGAGCCAGCAGGAAACCATCCCAAGCGTAGGCGGACCAGCAGCGCAGAGATGTCCCCAGCCGATACACAGGCAAGCAGTACATGGCCACCGGATCGGACCGGACCCCCTCCACACGGGAGAGTGGGACATAGAAGAAAAAGAAAAGAAACGGCAGATCAACTGGTCTAAAAAGGGAGTCTATTTAAAGGCTAGAGTATACAAATGAGTTTTAAGGTGAGACTTAAATGCTTCTACTGAGGTGGCATCGCGAACTGTTACCGGGAGGGTATTCCAGAGTAATGGAGCCCGAACAGAAAATGCTCTATAGCCCGCAGACTTTTTTTGGGCTTTGGGAATCACTAATAAGCCGGAGTCCTTTGAACGCAGATTTCTTGCCGGGACATATGGTACAATACAATCGGCAAGATAAGATGGAGCTAGACCGTGTAGTATTTTATACGTAAGTAGTAAAACCTTAAAGTCACATCTTAAGTGCACAGGAAGCCAGTGCAGGTGAGCCAGTACAGGTATATATGTATGTATATATGTATATAAAGGTATATACAGTATAGGTATATATGTATGTATATATGTATATAAAAGTATATACAGTATAGGTATATATGTATGTATATATGTATATAAAGGTATATACAGTACAGGTATATATGTATGTATATATGTATATAAAGGTATATACAGTACAGGTATATATGTATGTATATATGTATATAAAAGTATATACAGTACAGGCGTAATGTGATCAAACTTTCTTGTTCTTGTCAAAAGTCTAGCAGCCGCATTTTGTACCAACTGTAATCTTTTAATGCTAGACATGGGGAGACCCGAAAATAATACGTTACAGTAGTCGATATTCTCACTAATGACGAGTGCACTTTTCTTGATGGAAAAAAACCCTGAACTTTTTGTTCAATATGTTGAAAAGTATTCTTAAATTAAGTAAATGCTACTGCTATTATCTTGACATAATGATATGCGCTCCGCATTACTGTCAGGTTGTAACACTGATGATATCTATTAAACAAGACAAAAAGGCAAGAAATCAAACAGAGACAGAGTTAAATTTGGACTCAGATCACGAGGCCTCTGTACACCTTGTACAGTTCCTGCACCAAGCTCTGACGAAAAGGTTTTAGTCTCCTCTTTTATTTAGATATTCAATGTTTACGCAACAACACATGTCAAAACAGGAATGGGGAGCATACACACAGTCACTGTTGTCGGTCACATTGAAGACAAAAGAAGACGATGCCTCGGGTCTGGGCTCGTCCTGGTCTCAGTTTCGGCAAAACAGGAATGGGGAGTAAATAAACAGTCATTGTTTTTGGTCACATTGAAGACAAAAGAAGATGATGCTTCGGGCTCGGGCTCGTGCTGGTCTCAGCTTCGGCAGGTCTTTAAGGACAAAAGAAAACCCCTCTCGTCGCATTCCAACGTACACAGCGGAATGCCCCAAGACTTTGCTTGGTCGAAGAAGGACAGCTCTCAACTATTCAATTAGATAAAAAGATCTGAAAGTTTTTGGATAATTCACACACAATTTACACAATGTGTCTAACAATTACATTTTTTTAAACCAGCAAACTTACACTAAAAACTAGTTTATTGTTTCCGATGGAAAGGCAACAAGGCCAGCCCTTGTTACTCTCGGGGTCTACTAGTCGCTCAGGCAAATCATAATGTGTAAAAATAAATCTTCCCATCGATTCCATCGGCCCAAATGCGTGCTATATATATATATATATATATATATATATATATATATATATATATATATATATATATATATATATATATTTAATGTCAAGATGTGGACTATGAGGCATTTTGCTGCATTGATTGTTTTCCCGAGATGCAAAAGAATTGGACCGGACATGACGTGAAGGTAAATACGATACATGATTTAATTATCACTATAAAAAATGTAAACAAAAGGCGCGCACAAGGCGGAGACAAAAAACATGGCTAACGAGCAAAACTTATACTTAACGTAGACTATGGGCAAGAAACAAAAGACTCGCTAAAGCGTGACATGATTAATCAAAACCTTACTTGGAAAAACATGGAACGAGCATGGAACTATGGCACGGAATGAGCGTAGAACCAGTGACGACGCCAGGCCGACTACCTGGCAACTACAGGCTTAAATGGTCATGTGATGATTGAAAACAGGTGCAGGAGTCCAACACGGCAGACAGGTGAAACAAAACAAACAAGGATGCGTAAAAACGGGAACTGATGGAGTTTTAACCAAACAGAACATAACTAAACAAAATATGATCACAAAACATGACTATATATATATATATATATATATATATATATATATATATATATATATATATATATATATATATATATATATGTATATATAACACGTGACAAAGAAGTTGGGAAAGGTGGCAATAAATACTGAAAAAGTTGAGGAATGCTCATCAAACACTTATTTGGAACATCCCACAGGTGTGCAGGCTAATTGGGAACAGGTGGGTGCCATGATTGGGTATAAAAACAGCTTCCCCAAAAAATGCTCAGTCTTTCACAAGAAAGGATGGGGCGAGGTACACCCCTTTGTCCACAACTGCGTGAGCAAATAGTCAAACAGTTTAAGAACAACGTTTCTCAAAGTGAAATTGCAAGAAATTTAGGGATTTCAACATCTATGGTTTTTAATATTATCAAAAGATTCAGAGAATCTGGAGAAATCATTTCAAGTAAGTGGCATGGCCGGAAAGCAACATTGAATGACCGTGACCTTCGATCCCCTGTATCAAAAACCGACATCAATCTATAAAGGATATCACCACATGGGCTCAGGAACACTTCAAAAAACCACAGTCACTAAATAAAGTTTGTTGCAACATCTGTAAGTGCAAGTTAAAGCTCTACTATGCAAAGCAAAAGCCATTTATCAACAACATCCACAAAGGCCACCGGCTTCTCTGGACCTGAGGTAATCTAAGATGGACTGATGCAAAGTGGAAATGTGTTCTGTGGTCTGACGAGTCCACATTTCAATTTGTTTTTGGAAATATTCGACATCGTGTCATCCGGACCAAAGGGGAAGCGAACCATCCAGACTGTTATTGACGCAAAGTTCAAAAGCCAGCATCTGTGATGGTATGGGGGTGCATTAGTGCCCAAGGCATGGGTAACTTACACATCTGTGAAGGCACAATTAATGCTGAAAGCTACATACAGGTTTTGAAACAACATATGCTGCCATCCAAGCGCCGTATTTTTCATAGACGACCCTGCTTATTTCAGCAAGACAATGCCAAGCCACATTCAGCAAGTCTTACAACAGCCTGGCTTCATAAAAAAAAAAGGTGCGGGTACTTTCCTGGCCCGCCTGCAGTCCAGACCTGTCTCCCATCGAAAATGTGTGGCGCATTATGAAGGACTGAAGCTCTACATAAAACAAGAATGGGAAAGAATTCCACTTTCAAAGCTTCAACAATTAGTTTCCTCAGTTCCCCCAAATTTTTGAGTGGGTTTAAAAGAAAAGGCGATGTAACACAGTGGTGAACATGCCCTTTCCCAACTACTGTGGCACGTGTTGCAGCCAAGACATTTTAAGTTAATTATTATGTGCAAAAAAAAAAAATAAGTTTATCAGTTTGAACATCAAATATGTTGTCTTTGTAGCATATTCAACTGAATATGGGTTGAAAAGGATTTGCAAATCATTGTATTCTGTTTATATTTACATCTAACACAATTTCCCAACTCTTACGGAAACGGGGTTTGTATATCTGTATATATAATATCCTGTACACGTATTAAGTATATATTATATTTTATATTGCTATATTTAGTCTATTTATACCTGCATTGTCCTTTCCATCCTTACACTTTCCATCATTGTAACTGAGAAACTGTGTTAAACGATGTCGACCATGCAGGGAAAAATCTATGAAGCAAACAAAATCCAACCTAAATTTTAAACAAAATAAACACGGTTTGTTCTTCCCATGGTTCTTCCTCATTAGAATGAAGTGAGCGCGAGCAAACACCGGCAGGGTTTGTACGCCCCCTGAAAAGCACGAATCCGGACAACATAAAATAATTGAGAAAAATAGGCCCGGAAAATATAAAACTTTTTTCCTAAAAATGGTGAGAAACTCAAACCACCAAAACAGCTGAAACAATTAAACTACCTGTTCATTCATTCAATCAATCAATCAATGTTTATTTATATAGCCCCAAATCACAAATGTCTCAAAGGGCTGCACAAATCATTACGACTACAACATCCTCGGAAGAACCCACAAAAGGGCAAGGAAAACTCACACCCAGTGGGCAGGGAGAATTCACATCCAGTGGGACGCCAGTGACAATGCTGACTATGAGAAACCTTGGAGAGGACCTCAGATGAGGGCAACCCCCCCCCCTCTAGGGGACCGAAAGCAATGGATGTCGAGCGGGTCTAACATGATACTGTGAAAGTTCACTCCAGAGTGGCTCCAACACAGCCGCGAGAGTTCAGTTCAAAGCGGATCCAAGACAGCAGCGAGAGTCCCGTCCACAGGAAACCATCCCAAGCGGAGGCGGATCAGCAGCGTAGGGATGTCCCCAACCGATACACAGGCGAGCGGTCCATCCTGGGCTCCGACGAGCGGTCCATCCTGGGTCTCGACTCTGGACAGCCAGTAATTCATCCATGGTCATCGGACCGGACCCCCTCCACAAGGGAGGGGGGGACATAGGAGAAAAAAAGAAAAGAAGCGGAAGATCAACTGGTCTATAAATAAGGTCTATTTAAAGGCTAGAGTACACAGATGAGTTTTAAGGTAAGACTTAAATGCTTCTACTGAGGTAGCATCTCGAACTGTTACCGGGAGGGCATTCCAGAGTACTGGAGCCCGAACGGAAAACGCTCTATAGCCCGCAGACTTTTTTTGGGCTTTAGGAATCACTAATAAGTCCTTTGAAGGCAGATTTCTTGCCGGGACATATGGTACAATACAATCGGCAAGATAGGATGGAGCTAGACCGTGTAGTATTTTATACGTAAGTAGTAAAACCTTAAAGTCACATCTTAAGTGCACAGGAAGCCAGTGCAGGTGAGCCAGTACAGGTATATATGTATGTATATATGTATATAAAGGTATATACAGTATAGGTATATATGTATGTATATATGTATATAAAGGTATATACAGTATAGGTATAAATGTATGTATATATGTATATAAAGGTATATACAGTATAGGTATATATGTATGTATATATGTATATAAAGGTATATACAGTATAGGTATATATGTATGTATATATGTTTATAAAGGTATATACAGTATAGGTATATATGTATGTATATATGTATATAAAGGTATATACAGTACAGGCGTAATGTGATCAAACTTTCTTGTTCTTGTCAAAAGTCTAGCAGCCGCATTTTGTACCAACTGTAATCTTTTAATGCTAGACATGGGGAGACCCGAAAATAATACGTTACAGTAATCGAGGCGAGACGTAACAAACGCATGGATAATGATCTCGGCGTCTTTAGTGGACAGAATGGAGCGAATTTTAGCGATATTACGGAGATGAAAGAAGTCCGTTTTAGTAACGATTTTAATGTGTGACTCAAAGGAGAGAGTCGGGTCAACGATAATACCCAGATTCTTTACCGAGTCGCCTTGTTTAATTGTTTGGTTGTCAAATGTTAGAGTTGTATTATTAAATAGAGGTCGGTGTCTAGCAGGACCGATAATCAGCATTTCCGTTTTTTTGGCGTTGAGTTGCAAAAAGTTAGCGGACATCCATTGTTTAATTTCATTAAGACACGCCTCCAGTTGACTACAATCCGGCGTGTTGGTCAGCTTGGAGCGAATTTTAGCGCTATTACGGCGATGAAAGAAGGCCGTTTTAGTAACACTTTTAATGTGTGACTAAAGGAGAGAGTTGGGTCGAAGATAATACCCATTGAATGTCTGTAACATTACCTTTGACGGGTAATGTTAGAAAGCCCACATATGTTGTTCCAAAACCTGTATGTACCTTTCAGCATTAATGGTGCCTTCACAGATGTGTAAGTTACCCATGCCTTGGGCACTAATACACCCCCATACCATCACACATGCTGGCTTTTGAACTTTGCGTCGATAACAATCCGGATGGTTCGTTTGTCCAAAAACAAAACATAACATAAACCCAGATTAACAAGCATGACAACACTAGAGAAAAGCGCTATATAAATATAATTCACTTCACTTCACTTTCTCTCTGTGTGTTTCTCCCCCTCCTTGTGTTCCTCCTTAACGCCTCCCTGCAGCCTACCTTCATTTCCACGTCACGAGATGTGTGTCCCGTCTCCCCGTATTCCCTCCGGTTCCCGACCTCCCGTGGACTTTGACGCCACGCTACTGCCCCCGACTTCCTGTCTGTCTCACGGACATCCGAGCTGGTCTTGCCCCCCGTCCCTTTGGACTCCTGCACCTCGCTCAACACTTCCGGGTGACACTCTTCAGGTAATCTCCTTACATACACATTTGTTTTAGTTTCACACTCCATATTTTTGTCAATCAATCGATCAATCAATGTTTACTTATATAGCCCTAAATCACTAGTGTCTCAAAGGGCTGCACAAACCACTACGACATCCTCGGTAGGCCCACATAAGGGCAAGGAAAACTCACACCCAGTGGGACGTCTGTGACAATGATGACTATGAGAACCTTAGAGAGGAGGAAAGCAATGGATGTCGAGCGGGTCTAACATGATACTGTGAAAGTTCAATCCATAATAGATCCAACACAGTCGCGAGAGTCCAGTCCAACGCGGATCCAACACAGCAGCGAGAGTCCCGTTCACAGCGGAGCCAGCAGGAAACCATCCCAAGCGGAGGCGGATCAGCAGCGCATAGATGTCCCCAGCCGATACACAGGCGAGCAGTACATGGCCACCGGATCGGACCGGACCCCCTCCACAAGGGAGAGTGGGACATAGAAGAAAAAGAAAAGAAACGGCAGATCAACTGGTCTAAAAAGGGAGTCTATTTAAAGGCTAGAGTATACAAATGAGTTTTAAGGTGAGACTTAAATGCTTCTACTGAGGTGGCATCTCGAACTGTTACCGGGAGGGCATTCCAGAGTACTGGAGCCCGAAATGAAAAAGCTTTATAGCCCGCAGACTTTTTTTGGGCTTTGGGAATCACTAATAAGCCGGAGTCCTTTGAACGCAGATTTCTTGCCGGGACATATGGTACAATACAATCGGCAAGATAGGATGGAGCTAGACCATGTAGTATTTGTAAATATATATATTAGAGATGCGCCGATAGGCAATTATATAATCCGCAACCGCATCACTAAAGTCGTCATCAACCCGCCACCCACCCGAACCAACATTTCATCAAACCCACACCCGCCTGTTGTTATATATCTAATATAGACGATGCAAGGCATTAGTGGGGTTAGAAAGTGTACCTCTCTCCAAATAGCACTTTCTTGAACTGATTTATTTGAAGGCTTTCTTTCCCTTCAAATTCACCATGAAAACTGTAATAAATAAAGCAGGTTACAAACGTAAAAATAATAACATGCACAGCATCTGGATCAAACATTTTACCAAGTAAAATACCAACAAATGACAAACAAATACCTCGGAAGTAGCTTCCTTACATCCGTCGACAGACCAAACGAGACACTTCAAAATAAAAGCATGCCCACATTCTGTTTCAAAGAGTGCTGCTCGTTTTTCGTATGTGGGTAACAATATTTAACTATTTATAAACGGTTGATTTCTATAGGCTAGTAAGGTAAAGTGTTGTACCTGACAAGTTTGGGCTACCTTCGCTTCTGCAGCCTTCATCAGAGGTGTCACGTGATGTTAGCGTGACGTTATCTGTGACGTGTTATATGGATTGTACCATCAAGTGTTGTCAGGTACAACACTTTACCTACTAGCCTATATAAATCAACCTGTTATAAATACTAGGGCTGGGCAACGATTAAAAATTTTAATCGAAGTTAATCGCACTATTTCTCCGATTAATCGCGATCAACTGCATTGTATACACAAAGCCCAATAATGAATTCAAAAGTAGTGTGTAGTGCACCTTTATTGGAATATTCTCCCACATGAACAAAAGCGCCAAAACATTTGTTGTGCAAACACAATTTAAATCAGTCCTTGTTAAACAGTAGCAGTTAAATAGCATATTTGATGAAAATCAACTCCAAAAATGTAAATACAAACATTTAAGCTTATTGCCACTGCCAGGGTATTTAAGTTATCCTGTTTGTTATGGAAAATAAATATAATCTACATACAAATCTCTGAGCCACAATCATAACATCTGAACAGGCAATTTCTGAGGTAACAGCAGAAACATTTTTTTTTTATCAGGGATCTTATGTTTAAAAAACCTATATTATAGGTAGTGGGCTGTTTTAGGGAATTTTGGATCAAATTATCCGTAGTAGCAATATTAATAATGTTGTGTTTATTCTGCGTAGTGCACTTAAAATAATTATGACCATATCTAGGAATTGATATGATGGGAATTTTCCGATTGTTTGCTTGGTGCTTTGATAAACTGAAGGCATCATATACATGGTACTATATTGTGATGTTATGAGCCAGGGGAAAAAAGAACTACCCTACCCAGCATACAACAGGAGTGAGGAGCATGCGCGGTAGCCCGGTATAGGTTGTGTCGCCATGACGACATCTTGTATGTTGTGATATGCACGCTCTGAAAGCAAACGTTAAGGACTCAGCCAACACTCCTGGTCTGCATTATTCATAAATAGACAGACAACACATATACTCCGCTGCTTCACAGGCCGCTGGATGTAGACGGCAAAGTATTCTCATGCTAGCTAGCCGGTCTAGCAAGCACGCCTCATTCAGTCCAAAACGGCCCGATCTATCCACATCCAGAATTGTCTGGCGGTCGTAAGTGATCCCGGAGTGACCACGCTGTAAGCCAGCCAGGAAATTTGCAGAATTGTCCGCTATTTTTGCCAAATGTTGCATCTTTACCAAGGACCCCGAAGCCGATCCGGGCGACGCCATCTTTTTAAGAAAAGGCGTTAACAAAATAAAAGCATGTAAACAACATACGTAAATGTGCGATAGAATAATTGTCGGCGTTAATAGATTGATGAGTTAACTCGTAATTAACGCATTAATTTGCCCACCCCTAATAAATACACGTCAGTAGGCTAAATGAACCTCTTCAACATAACATTTAACTATGTATAATGTAGCGGCTGGCTACGGGGTGTTAGCCAATGACTTTGGCTGGGGGGCGGGACTTCCGGGAGAGATAGGGAAGTGACGTTGTCGACAGGAAGTGAGAGTTCGAGTTGTCCCGGGAAAAGCGTTAGAGACATAAGAGCTGTTGTGTGGTTGTATTACATCTTGTGCAATAAAGACAAGACAAACGAAGAAGTTTTATGAGCCTACATTCCTGGGATTATTACGATATATATTTCCGAATTGGTCCAACCGCCACCCGCCCGAAACTATTTCAAATCTATTTTTGTCAGGCTTGTCCTTGACAGTTTTGGTCTATGTCTTAGTTTTTCCTCTGCGTTTGTCTTTAGTTCCTGTCAGCACTCTTATTTTGGTTCTGTTTCCTGTTTGTCTCCCTGAGTGCTGTGTAACCCTCAGCTGTGGCTGATTGGCACCTGGCCACACCTGGTGTCAATCAGCCAGCCGCTATTCAAGACCTGTTTTCTCCTCCAGTCAGGGCTGGATTGTTGTCGTGTCAATGTCATTTTCTACTTGTCATTCCTACTGGTCGTGTGAATGCGGCGTAGCGGTAAGCTTTATTTGGTAGATGTTTTTTGTAGCTTACTGTTTTTTGTTCCCTGCTTCCGATTAGTTTGTTCATAGCCCTTAGTTCGTTATATCCGCCCACGTGCGTGCTTTTTGTTTGTACCCTTTTGGTTTTGGTTTTGTCTCAGTATCTTTATTAAATCATGTTTACTTACCAAATGCCTGCCTCCTTCTCGTCAACAAATAACTGTGACAATTTTTACTTCATGCCACCCGCCCGACCCGCGGTTTATCCACGGACTCCGCGGTTGTAACCGCAAACCGCGCAGCTCTAATATATATATATAAATATATATATATATATATGCACTTTGTCACCGATTCTGTTCATAACTTTTATGGACAGAATTTCTAGGCGCAGTCAAGGCGTTGAGGGGTTCCGGTTTGGTGACCGCAGGATTAGGTCTTTGCTTTTTGCAGATGATGTGGTCCTGATGGCTTCATCTGACCGGGATCTTCAGATCTCACTGGATCGGTTCGCAGCCGAGTGTGAAGCGACCGGAATGAGAATCAGCACCTCCAAGTCCGAGTCCATGGTTCTCGCCCGGAAAAGGGTGGAATGCCATCTCCGGGTTGGGGAGGAGACCCTGCCCCAAGTGGAGGAGTTCAAGTACCTAGGAGTCTTGTTCACGAGTGAGGGAAGAGTGGATCGTGAGATCGACAGGCGGATCGGTGCGGCGTCTTCAGTGATGCGGACGTTGTACCGATCCGTTGTGGTGAAGAAGGAGCTGAGCCGGAAGGCAAAGCTCTCAATTTACCGGTCGATCTACGTTCCCATCCTCACCTATGGTCATGAGCTTTGGGTCATGACCGAAAGGACAAGATCACGGGTACAAGCGGCCCAAATGAGTTTCCAAGTCTCTCCCTTAGAGATAGGGTGAGAAGCTCTGTCATCCGGGAGGAACTCAAAGTAAAGCCGCTGCTCCTCCACATGGAGAGGAGCCAGATGAGGTGGTTCGGGCATCTGGTCAGGATGCCACCCGAACGCCTTCCTAGGGAGGTGTTTAGGGCACGTCCAACCGGTAGGAGGCCACGGGGAAGACCCAGGACACGTTGGGAAGACTATGTCTCCCGGCTGGCCTGGGAACGCCTCGGGATCCCCCGGGAAGAGCTAGACGAAGTGGCTGGGGTGAGGGAAGTCTGGGTTTCCCTGCTTAGGCTGTTGCCCCCGCGACCCGACCTCGGATAAGCGGAAGAAGATGGATGGATGGATATACATATATATATATATATATATATATATATATATATAACGACGTCCTGTGCACTATTAATCAAGCAGACATCAACAGAGGGAAGTGAGACCAACAGACACATTGAGTGAAGGCAAGGAAAGCACAAGCATGAGAATTCGACCTGAAAGAAGGAATGCTGTAAAAAAAAAAAAAAAAAACAGGGAGGAAAAATGCCTTCAAGAAAATAAAGTATTTTCTTAAATGTGCTACTACTGACTGACTGATAGGGCCAATGAGTGACATTGGAAAAGCTTTTTAGAGGACGGATGTCCACCAATACATCCGAGCACTCACCTGAGGCTGTACACACAGTAAGTGCTCTCTTATAGATCCATACAAACTTCACAGTCTGTCCAATACACAAAATACATCAAATTGACCTTGTGGAGTTAAAGCTCGTCTCAGAAACTGGATGCCTCCGCTTGATATCTCCCGCCTCGGATCAAACTGCTCTCCCGCTCTTTCATTCATTAGTTTCGTCTGCCACTCTTGCTGCATTATTGTTATTTGTGTCAGGCAACACACACACACACACACACACACACAAATGCACTCAATCAAACTCACAAATGTTAGTATGTTGCACTCTGAGCGGCAAGTGCAAATGTCACAATCTTGCCAAAATGAGGGCTCGCTAACCTGAGTTTGTGGAAGCTATGTGTGTGTGTGTATTCTTGTATTTCTACCCTTCTTGAGACATCAACAAGGAAAAGTTCCGTCCATATGAGGACCAGTGGACAAATTAGGACATAAATCATGGTCCTAATAAGGAAAACCATCACATCTAAAAGAGAATGTCGCATTTGGCGGTGATATCCATCAAAATTAGGGTGGGCCCAAAAAGGAGGGATTTTTCAAATTGACTGTGTGTCGTTTTTAAAAGTGGTCCCCCCTCTGGTCAACATATGAAATAACAAGTGTGTGTAAAAATGTGAAGCGTTCCCCCTCTGGCGGACACGTGTAATACCAAGTGTGTGTAAGGAGTTGAAATGTGCCCCATTTGGCCAAAATTAATTAAAAAAAAATGAAATAAATATACTGTAATAACGAGAAGTAAATAATGTAGATTAAAAACCTATTACAAACATATAAATAATTTAAAACAGTCTTTTTCTCACAATGTGTCGACTTTTTTCTTGTAGAATTTGGAACAATTTCTCATATTCTTTCCATTTCTGTAAGATTGCAATATTTTTTTGTAAAATTATGAATTTTCCATGTAAATGTTTTACTTTTTAATGCAAAATGGTGACATTTGTTGTATAAAATTCTGACTTTTATCACAATATTGCCATTTTTTTTTTTGTAAAATACTGATGTTTTTGAGTAAATTTCAGATTATAAAATTCCCAAAATGTTAAAGTTTTCTTATAAAATTGTGACTTTTGTCGAGTAAAATTTAGACTCTTTTCATAAAATGGCCGAAAGTCTAAAAGTGCGACTGTCATGGAGTAAAATTCCAACTTTTATCATAATATTGCTCAAATGTTCTGTTTTTCTTGTAAAATGTTGACTTGCATTGAGTAAAATTAAGACTTTTATTATATTACTGCCAAAATTCAAAGTTTTTTTGTGAAATTGTGGCCTTTTTCTTTGACATTCCAACTCGTTTTTCACAACAAGCTTTTTTATATTTGCATAGTATGTTTATATTATTCATGTTGTAAATGCAAATCTTTTTATATCTAGAAAGGGTGGTCCTAAAGAGGGAGGCACTTTTTGGTGGTCTCAAGAAGCTAACAAATCCAACAGTTTGTGTGTGTGTGTGTGTGTGTGTGTGTGTGTGTGTGTGTGTGTGTGTGTGTGTGTGTGTGTTCTTGTATTTCTACCCTTCTTGAGACATCAACAAGGAAAAGTTCCGTCCATATGAGGACCAGTGGACAAATTAGGACATAAATCATGGTCCTAATAAGGAAAACCATCACATCTAAAAGAGAATGTCGCATTTGGCGGTGATATCCATCAAATTAGGGTGGTCCCAAAAAAGAAGGATTTTTTAAATTGACTGTGTGTCGTTTTTAAAAGTGGTCCCCCCTCTGGTCAACATATGAAATAACAAGTGTGTGTAAAAATGTGAAGCTTTCCCCCTCTGGCGGACACGTGTAATACCAAGTGTGTGTAAGGAGTTGAAATGTGCCCCATTTGGCCAAAATTAATTTAAAAAATAAAATGAATATACTGTAATAACGAGAAGTAAATAATGAAGATTAAAAACTTATTACAAACATAAAAGTAATTAAAAGCAGTCTTTTTCTCACAATGTGTCAACTTTTTTCTTGTAGAATTTGGAACAATTTCTCATATTCTTTCCATTTCTGTAAGATTGCAATATTTTTTTGTAAAATTATGAATTTTCCATGTAAATGTTTTACTTTTTAATGCAAAATGGTGACATTTGTTGTATAAAATTCTGACTTTTATCACAATATTGCCCTTTTTTTTTTTGGTAAAATACTGATGTTTTTGAGTAAATTTCAGATTATAAAATTCCCAAAATGTTAAAGTTTTCGTATAAAATTGTGACTTTTGTCGAGTAAAATTTAGACTCTTTTCATAAAATGGCCGAAAGTCTAAAAGTGCGACTGTCATGGAGTAAAATTCCAACTTTTATCATAATATTGCACAAATGTTCTGTTTTTCTTGTAAAATGTTGACTTGCATTGAGTAAAATTAAGACTTTTATTATATTACTGCCAAAATTCAAAGTTTTTTTGTGAAATTGTGGCCTTTTTCTTTGAAATTCCAACTCGTTTTTCACAACAAGCTTTTTTATATTTGCATAGTATGTTTATATTATTCATGTTGTAAATGCAAATCTTTTTATATCTAGAAAGGGTGGTCCTAAAGAGGGAGGCACTTTTTGGTGGTCTCAAGAAGCTAACAAATACAACAGTTTGTGTGTGTGTGTGTGTGTGTGTGTGTGTGTGTGTGTGTGTGTGTTCTTGTATTTATACCCTTCTTGAGACAACAAGGAAAAGTTCCGTCCATATGAGGACCAGTGGACAAATTAGGACATAAATCATGGTCCTAATAAGGAAAACCATCACATCTAAAAGAGAATGTCGCATTTGGCGGTGATATCCATCAAAATTAGGGTGGGCCCAAAAAGGAGGGATTTTTCAAATTGACTGTGTGTCGTTTTTAAAAGTGGTCCCCCTTCTGGTCAACATATGAAATAACAAGTGTGTGTAAAAATGTGAAGCGTTCCCCCTCTGGCGGACACGTGTAATACCAAGTGTGTGTAAGGAGTTGAAATGTGCCCCATTTGGCCAAAATTAATTAAAAAAAAAAATGAAATAAATATGCTGTAATAACAAGAAGTAAATAATGACGATTAAAAACCTATTACAAACATATAAATAATTAAAAACGGTCTTTTTCTCACAATGTGTCGACTTTTTTCTTGTAAAGCTTGGAACAATTTCTCCTATTCTTTCCGTTTCTGTAAGATTGCAATATTTTCTTGTAAAATTGTGACTCTTCCATGTAAATGTTTCACTTTTTAATGCAAAATGGTGACATTTGTTGTATAAAATTCTGACTTTTATCACAATAATGCCATTTTTTTTTTTTTGTAAAATACTGATGTTTTTGAGTACATTTCAGATTATAAAATTCCCAAAATGTTAAAGTTTTCTTATAAAATTGTGACTTTTGTCGAGTAAAATTTAGACTCTTTTCATAAAATGGCCGAAAGTCTAAAAGTGCGACTGTCATGGAGTAAAATTCCAACTTTTATCATAATATTGCTCAAATGTTCTGTTTTTCTTGTAAAATGTTGACTTGCATTGAGTAAAATTAAGACTTTTATTATATTACTGCCAAAATTCAAAGTTTTTTTGTGAAATTGTGGCCTTTTTCTTTGACATTCCAACTCGTTTTTCACAACAAGCTTTTTTATATTTGCATAGTATGTTTATATTATTCATGTTGTAAATGCAAATCTTTTTATATCTAGAAAGGGTGGTTCTAAAGAGGGAGGCACTTTTTGGTGGTCTCAAGAAGCTAACAAATCCAACAGTTTGTGTGTGTGTGTGTGTGTGTGTGTGTGTGTGTGTGTGTGTGTTCTTGTATTTATACCCTTCTTGAGACATCAACAAGGAAAAGTTCCGTCCATATGAGGACCAGTGGACAAATTAGGACATAAATCATGGTCCTAATAAGGAAAACCATCACATCTAAAAGAGAATGTCGCATTTGGCGGTGATATCCATCAAAATTAGGGTGGGCCCAAAAAGGAGGGATTTTTCAAATTGACTGTGTGTCGTTTTTAAAAGTGGTCCCCCCTCTGGTCAACATATGAAATAACAAGTGTGTGTAAAAATGTGAAGCTTTCCCCCTCTGGCCAACATGTGTAATACCAAGTGTGTGTAAGGAGTTGAAATGTGCCCCATTTGGCCAAAATTAATTAAAAAAATAAAATGAAAATACTGTAATAACAAGAAGTAAATAATGAAGATTAAAAACTTATTACAAACATAAAAGTAATTAAAAGCAGTCTTTTTCTCACAATGTGTCAACTTTTTTCTTGTAGAATTTGGAACAATTTCTCATATTCTTTCCATTTCTGTAAGATTGCAATAATTTTTTGTAAAATTATGAATTTTCCATGTAAATGTTTTACTTTTTAATGCAAAATGGTGACATTTGTTGTATAAAATTCTGACTTTTATCACAATATTGCCATTTTTTTTTTTGGTAAAATACTGATGTTTTTGAGTAAATTTCAGATTATAAAATTCCCAAAATGTTAAAGTTTTCTTATAAAATTGTGACTTTTGTCGAGTAAAATTTAGACTCTTTTCATAAAATGGCCGAAAGTCTAAAAGTGCGACTGTCATGGAGTAAAATTCCAACTTTTATCATAATATTGCACAAATGTTCTGTTTTTCTTGTAAAATGTTGACTTGCATTGAGTAAAATTAAGACTTTTATTATATTACTGCCAAAATTCAAAGTTTTTTTGTGAAATTGTGGCCTTTTTCTTTGACATTCCAACTCGTTTTTCACAACAAGCTTTTTTATATTTGCATAGTATGTTTATATTATTCATGTTGTAAATGCAAATCTTTTTATATCTAGAAAGGGTGGTTCTAAAGAGGGAGGCACTTTTTGGTGGTCTCAAGAAGCTAACAAATACAACAGTGTGTGTGTGTGTGTGTGTGTGTGTGTGTGTGTGTGTGTGTGTGTGTGTGTGTGTGTGTGTGTGTTCTTGTATTTATACCCTTCTTGAGACATCAACAAGGAAAAGTTCCGTCCATATGAGGACCAGTGGACAAATTAGGACATAAATCATGGTCCTAATAAGGAAAACCATCACATCTAAAAGAGAATGTCGCATTTGGCGGTGATATCTATCAAATTAGGGTGGTCCCAAAAAAGAAGGATTTTTTAAATTGACTGTGTGTCGTTTTTAAAAGTGGTCCCCCCTCTGGTCAACATATGAAATAACAAGTGTGTGTAAAAATGTGAAGCTTTCCCCCTCTGGCCAACATGTGTAATACCAAGTGTGTGTAAGGAGTTGAAATGTGCCCCATTTGGCCAAAATTAATTAAAAAAATAAAATGAATATACTGTAATAACGAGAAGTAAATAATGAAGATTAAAAACTTATTACAAACATAAAAGTAATTAAAAGCAGTCTTTTTCTCACAATGTGTCGACTTTTTTCTTGTAAAATTTGTAACAATTTCTCATATTCTTTCCGTTTCTGTAATTTTGCAATATTTTCTTGTAAAATTATGACTTTTTCATGTAAATGTTTTACTTTTTAATGCAAAATGGTGACATTTGTTGTATAAAATTCTGACTTTTATCACAATATTGCCATTTTTTTTTTTTGTAAAATACTGATGTTTTTGAGTAAATTTCAGATTATAAAATTCCCAAAATGTTAAAGTTTTCTTATAAAATTGTGACTTTTGTCGAGTAAAATTTAGACTCTTTTCATAAAATGGCCGAAAGTCTAAAAGTACGACTGTCATGGAGTAAAATTCCAACTTTTATCATAATATTGCTCAAATGTTCTGTTTTTCTTGTAAAATGTTGACTTGCATTGAGTAAAATTAAGACTTTTATTATATTACTGCCAAAATTCAAAGTTTTTTTGTGAAATTGTGGCCTTTTTCTTTGAAATTCCAACTCGTTTTTCACAACAAGCTTTTTTATATTTGGATAGTATGTTTATATTATTCATGTTGTAAATGCAAATCTTTTTATATCTAGAAAGGGTGGTTCTAAGGAGGGAGGCACTTTTTGGTGGTCTCAAGAAGCTAACAAATCCAACAGTTTGTGTGTGTGTGTGTGTGTGTGTGTGTGTGTGTGTGTGTGTGTGTGTGTGTGTGTGTGTGTGTGTTCTTGTATTTATACCCTTCTTGAGAGATCAACAAGGAAAAGTTCCGTCCATATGAGGACCAGTGGACAAATTAGGACATAAATCATGGTCCTAATAAGGAAAACCATCACATCTAAAAGAGAATGTCGCATTTGGCGGTGATATCCATCAAAATTAGGGTGGGCCCAAAAAGGAGGGATTTTTCAAATTGACTGTGTGTCGTTTTTGAAAGTGGTCCCCCTTCTGGTCAACATATGAAATAACAAGTGTGTGTAAAAATGTGAAGCGTTCCCCCTCTGGCGGACACGTGTAATACCAAGTGTGTGTAAGGAGTTGAAATGTGCCCCATTTGGCCAAAATTAATTTAAAAAAAATGAAATAAATATACTGTAATAACGAGAAGTAAATAATGTAGATTAAAAACCTATTACAAACATATAAATAATTTAAAACAGTCTTTTTCTCACAATATGTCGACTTTTTTCTTGTAGAATTTGGAACAATTTCTCATATTCTTTCCATTTCTGTAAGATTGCAATATTTTTTTGTAAAATTATGAATTTTCCATGTAAATGTTTTACTTTTTAATGCAAAATGGTGACATTTGTTGTATAAAATTCTGACTTTTATCACAATATTGCCATTTTTTTTTGGGGTAAAATACTGATGTTTTTGAGTAAATTTCAGATTATAAAATTCCCAAAATGTTAAAGTTTTCTTATAAAATTGTGACTTTTGTCGAGTAAAATTTAGACTATTTTCATAAAATGGCCGAAAGTCTAAAAGTGCGACTGTCATGGAGTAAAATTCCAACTTTTATCATAATATTGCTCAAATGTTCTGTTTTTCTTGTAAAATGTTGACTTGCATTGAGTAAAATTAAGACTTTTATTATATTACTGCCAAAATTCAAAGTTTTTTTGTGAAATTGTGGCCTTTTTCTTTGACATTCCAACTCATTTTTCACAACAAGCTTTTTTATATTTGCATAGTATTTTTATATTATTCATGTTGTAAATGCAAATCTTTTTATATCTAGAAAGGGTGGTTCTAAAGAGGGAGGCACTTTTTGGTGGTCTCAAGAAGCTAACAAATCCAACAGTTGTGTGTGTGTGTGTGTGTGTGTGTGTGTGTGTGTGTGTGTGTGTGTGTGTGTGTGTGTGTGTGTGTGTGTGTGTGTGTGTGTGTGTGTGTGTGTTCTTGTATTTATACCCTTCTTGAGACATCAATAAGGAAAAGTTCCGTCCATATGAGGACCAGTGGACAAATTAGGACATAAATCATGGTCCTAATAAGGAAAACCATCACATCTAAAAGAGAATGTCGCATTTGGCGGTGATATCCATCAAAATTAGGGTGGGCCCAAAAAGGAGGGATTTTTCAAATTGACTGTGTGTCGTTTTTAAAAGTGGTCCCCCCTCTGGTCAACATATGAAATAACAAGTGTGTGTAAAAATGTGAAGCGTTCCCCCTCTGGCGGACACGTGTAATACCAAGTGTGTGTAAGGAGTTGAAATGTGCCCCATTTGGCCAAAATTAATTTAAAAAATAAAATGAATATACTGTAATAACGAGAAGTAAATAATGAAGATCAAAAACTTATTACAAACATAAAAGTAATTAAAAGCAGTCTTTTTCTCACAATGTGTCAACTTTTTTCTTGTAGAATTTGGAACAATTTCTCATATTCTTTCCATTTCTGTAAGATTGCAATATTTTTTTGTAAAATTACGAATTTTCCATGTAAATGTTTTACTTTTTAATGCAAAATGGTGACATTTGTTGTATAAAATTCTGACTTTTATTACAATATTGCCATTTTTTTTTTGTAAAATACTGATGTTTTTGAGTAAATTTCAGATTATAAAATTCCCAAAATGTTAAAGTTTTCTTATAAAATTGTGACTTTTGTCGAGTAAAATTTAGACTCTTTTCATAAAATGGCCGAAAGTCTAAAAGTACGACTGTCATGGAGTAAAATTCCAACTTTTATCATAATATTGCACAAATGTTCTGTTTTTCTTGTAAAATGTTGACTTGCATTGAGTAAAATTAAGACTTTTATTATATTACTGCCAAAATTCAAAGTTTTTTTGTGAAATTGTGGCCTTTTTCTTTGACATTCCAACTCGTTTTTCACAACAAGCTTTTTTATATTTGCATAGTATGTTTATATTATTCATGTTGTAAATGCAAATCTTTTTATATCTAGAAAGGGTGGTTCTAAAGAGGGAGGCACTTTTTGGTGGTCTCAAGAAGCTAACAAATACAACAGTGTGTGTGTGTGTGTGTGTGTGTGTGTGTGTGTGTGTGTGTGTGTGTGTTCTTGTATTTATACCCTTCTTGAGACATCAATAAGGAAAAGTTCCGTCCATATGAGGACCAGTGGACAAATTAGGACATAAATCATGGTCCTAATAAGGAAAACCATCACATCTAAAAGAGAATGTCGCATTTGGCGGTGATATCCATCAAAATTAGGGTGGGCCCAAAAAGGAGGGATTTTTCAAATTGACTGTGTGTCGTTTTTAAAAGTGGTCCCCCCTCTGGTCAACATATGAAATAACAAGTGTGTGTAAAAATGTGAAGCTTTCCCCCTCTGGCGGACACGTGTAATACCAAGTGTGTGTAAGGAGTTGAAATGTGCCCCATTTGGCCAAAATTAATTTTAAAAAAATGAAATAAATATGCTGTAACAACAAGAAGTAAATAATGACGATTAAAAACCTATTACAAACATATAAATAATTAAAAACGGTCTTTTTCTCACAATGTGTCGACTTTTTTCTTGTAAAGCTTGGAACAATTTCTCATATTCTTTCCGTTTCTGTAAGATTGCAATATTTTCTTGTAAAATTGTGACTTTTCCATGTAAATGTTTCACTTTTTAATGCAAAATGGTGACATTTGTTGTATAAAATTCTGACTTTTATCACAATATTGCCATTTTTTTTTTTTTGTAAAATACTGATGTTTTTGAGTAAAATTCAGATTATAAAATTCCCAAAATGTTAAAGTTTTCTTATAAAATTGTGACTTTTGTCGAGTAAAATTTAGACTCTTTTCATAAAATGGCCGAAAGTCTAAAAGTGCGACTGTCATGGAGTAAAATTCCAACTTTTATCATAATATTGCTCAAATGTTCTGTTTTTCTTGTAAAATGTTGACTTGCATTGAGTAAAATTAAGACTTTTATTATATTACTGCCAAAATTCAAAGTTTTTTTGTGAAATTGTGGCCTTTTTCTTTGACATTCCAACTCGTTTTTCACAACAAGCTTTTTTATATTTGCATAGTATGTTTATATTATTCATGTTGTAAATGCAAATCTTTTTATATCTAGAAAGGGTGGTTCTAAAGAGGGAGGCACTTTTTGGTGGTCTCAAGAAGCTAACAAATCCAACAGTTTGTGTGTGTGTGTGTGTGTGTGTGTGTGTGTGTGTTCTTGTATTTATACCCTTCTTGAGACATCAACAAGGAAAAGTTCCGTCCATATGAGGACCAGTGGACAAATTAGGACATAAATCATGGTCCTAGTAAGGAAAACCATCACATCTAAAAGAGAATGTCGCATTTGGCGGTGATATCCATCAAAATTAGGGTGGGCCCAAAAAGGAGGGATTTTTCAAATTGACTGTGTGTCGTTTTTGAAAGTGGTCCCCCCTCTGGTCAACATATGAAATAACAAGTGTGTGTAAAAATGTGAAGCGTTCCCCCTCTGGCGGACACGTGTAATACCAAGTGTGTGTAAGGAGTTGAAATGTGCCCCATTTGGCCAAAATTAATTTAAAAAAAATGAAATAAATTTGCTGCAATAACAAGAAGTAAATAATGACGATTAAAAACCTATTACAAACATATAAATAATTAAAAACAGTCTTTTTCTCACAATGTGTCGACTTTTTTCTTGTAGAATTTGGAACAATTTCTCATATTTTTTCCGTTTCTGTAAGATTGCAATATTTTCTTGTAAAATTGTGACTTTTCCATGTAAATGTTTCACTTTTTAATGCAAAATGGTGACGTTTGTTGTATAAAATTCTGACTTTTATCACAATATTGCCATTTTTTTTTTTGTAAAATACTGATGTTTTTGAGTAAATTTCAGATTATAAAATTCCCAAAATGTTAAAGTTTTCTTATAAAATTGTGACTTTTGTCGAGTAAAATTTAGACTCTTTTCATAAAATGGCCGAAAGTCTAAAAGTGCGACTGTCATGGAGTAAAATTCCAACTTTTATCATAATATTGCACAAATGTTCTGTTTTTCTTGTAAAATGTTGACTTGCATTGAGTAAAATTAAGACTTTTATTATATTACTGCCAAAATTCAAAGTTTTTTTGTGAAATTGTGGCCTTTTTCTTTGAAATTCCAACTCGTTTTTCACTACAAGCTTTTTTATATTTGCATAGTATGTTTATATTATTCATGTTGTAAATGCAAATCTTTTTATATCTAGAAAGGGTGGTTCTAAAGAGGGAGGCACTTTTTGGTGGTCTCAAGAAGCTAACAAATCCAACAGTTTGTGTGTGGGTGTGTGTGTGTGTGTGTGTGTGTGTGTGTGTGTGTGTGTGTGTGTGTGTGTGTGTGTGTGTGTGTTCTTGTATTTATACCCTTCTTGAGACATCAACAAGGAAAAGTTCCGTCCATATGAGGACCAGTGGACAAATTAGGACATAAATCATGGTCCTAATAAGGAAAACCATCACATCTAAAAGAGAATGTCGCATTTGGCGGGGATATCTATCAAATTAGGGTGGTCCCAAAAAAGAAGGATTTTTTAAATTGACTGTGTGTCGTTTTTAAAAGTGGTCCCCCCTCTGGTCAACATATGAAATAACAAGTGTGTGTAAAAATGTGAAGCGTTCCCCCTCTGGCGGACACGTGTAATACCAAGTGTGTGTAAGGAGTTGAAATGTGCCCCATTTGGCCAAAATTAATTTTAAAAAAATGAAATAAATATGCTGTAATAACAAGAAGTAAATAATGTAGATTAAAAACCTATTACAAACATAAAAGTAATTAAAAACGGTCTTTTTCTCACAATGTGTCGACTTTTTTCTTGTAAAGCTTGGAACAATTTCTCATATTCTTTCCGTTTCTGTAAGATTGCAATATTTTCTTGTAAAATTGTGACTTTTCCATGTAAATGTTTCACTTTTTAATGCAAAATGGTGACATTTGTTGTATAAAATTCTGACTTTTATCACAATATTGCCATTTTTTTTTTTTGTAAAATACTGATGTTTTTGAGTAAAATTCAGATGATAAAATTCCCAAAATGTTAAAGTTTTCTTATAAAATTGTGACTTTTGCCGAGTAAAATTTAGACTCTTTTCATAAAATGGCCGAAAGTCTAAAAGTGCGACTGTCATGGAGTAAAATTCCAACTTTTATCATAATATTGCTCAAATGTTCTGTTTTTCTTGTAAAATGTTGACTTGCATTGAGTAAAATTAAGACTTTTATTATATTACTGCCAAAATTCAAAGTTTTTTTGTGAAATTGTGGCCTTTTTCTTTGACATTCCAACTCGTTTTTCACAACAAGCTTTTTTATATTTGGATAGTATGTTTATATTATTCATGTTGTAAATGCAAATCTTTTTATATCTAGAAAGGGTGGTTCTAAGGAGGGAGGCACTTTTTGGTGGTCTCAAGAAACTAACAAATACAACAGTGTGTGTGTGTGTGTGTGTGTGTGTGTGTGTGTGTGTGTGTGTGTGTGTTCTTGTATTTATACCCTTCTTGTGACATCAACAAGGAAAAGTTCCGTCCATATGAGGACCAGTGGACAAATTAGGACATAAATCATGGTCCTAATAAGGAAAACCATCACATCTAAAAGAGAATGTCGCATTTGGCGGTGATATCCATCAAAATTAGGGTGGGCCCAAAAAGGAGGGATTTTTCAAATTGACTGTGTGTCGTTTTTAAAAGTGGTCCCCCCTCTGGTCAACATATGAAATAACAAGTGTGTGTAAAAATGTGAAGCGTTCCCCCTCTGGCGGACACGTGTAATACCAAGTGTGTGTAAGGAGTTGAAATGTGCCCCATTTGGCCAAAATTAATTTAAAAAATAAAATGAAAATACTGTAATAACGAGAAGTAAATAATGAAGATTAAAAACTTATTACAAACATAAAAGTAATTAAAAGCAGTCTTTTTCTCACAATGTGTCAACTTTTTTCTTGTAGAATTTGGAACAATTTCTCATATTCTTTCCATTTCTGTAAGATTGCAATATTTTTTTGTAAAATTATGAATTTTCCATGTAAATGTTTTACTTTTTAATGCAAAATGGTGACATTTGTTGTATAAAATTCTGACTTTTATCACAATATTGCCATTTTTTTTTTTTGTAAAATACTGATGTTTTTGAGTAAAATTCAGATTATAAAATTCCCAAAATGTTAAAGTTTTCTTATAAAATTGTGACTTTTGTCGAGTAAAATTTAGACTCTTTTCATAAAATGGCCGAAAGTCTAAAAGTACGACTGTCATGGAGTAAAATTCCAACTTTTATCATAATATTGCTCAAATGTTCTGTTTTTCTTGTAAAATGTTGACTTGCATTGAGTAAAATTAAGACTTTTATTATATTACTGCCAAAATTCAAAGTTTTTTTGTGAAATTGTGGCCTTTTTCTTTGAAATTCCAACTCGTTTTTCACAACAAGCTTTTTTATATTTGGATAGTATGTTTATATTATTCATGTTGTAAATGCAAATCTTTTTATATCTAGAAAGGGTGGTCCTAAAGGGGGAGGCACTTTTTGGTGGTCTCAAGAAGCTAACAAATACAACAGTGTGTGTGTGTGTGTGTGTGTGTGTGTGTGCGTGTGTGTGTGTGTGTGCATGCATGATCTTGTATTTCTATGAGGGGCCGTTAGGGACATTATTCAGAATTACCTCTTACATACACTACTGAAATGCTCTCACATAAACAACTGAAATGTTTTTTCTCTCACACACACCACTGAAACACTCTTATACACATTACCCTTCTTGAGACATCAACAAGGAAAAGTTCCGTCCATATGAGGACCGGGGAACAAGTTGGGACATAAAACATGCTCCCAATAAGTAAAACCATTGCATCTAATAGAGAATGTCTCATTTGCACCCCTGGTGGTGAAATCTATCAAAATTAGGGTGGTCCCAAAAATAAGGGGTTTTTCAATTTGACTGTGTGTCGTTTTTAAAAGTGGTTCCTCCTCTAGTCAACATATGAAATAACAAGTGTGTGGAAGAAACTGAAATGCGCCCCTTTTGGCCAAAATTTGTTTAAAAAAAATAAATAAATATTTATACAGAGACATACTGTCAGGGGTATTTGTTGTTGAACCCCATGATGCAGAGTTGGAGGCAGGCATTGGATAAGAA